>NC_091951.1:132980890-133076771 GCF_031021105.1 Erythrolamprus reginae
AGAAATCCAAGGTTAAAAATACCAATGCTCAACAGTCCCAAGCCTGCTGGCAGAGATGAGGCCAGGAGGGTGGGGGGGGTGATATGAATCTCTGGAGGGATTTGATTCCAAAGGGCCAGGGCTGCTACAGAGAAGGCTCTACCCCTAGGCCTGGCCAGGCAATATTGCCTAGCTGACAGGACCTAGAGAAGGCCAACTTTGTGGGATCTAACTGGTCGTGAGGCAGGAGATGGTCCCGTAAGTAATCTGATCATAAGCCATATAGGGCTTTATAGGTCACGGCCAACACCTTAAATTGTGTCCAGAGACCAATCAGCAAGCAATGCAGCTCATGAAGTGATGGTGTGATATGCACATGCCTTGGGAGGCCCAAAACAGCTCATGCGGCTGCATTTTGCACCAGCTGTAGTCTCTGAATGTTCTTTCCAGGTAGCCCCATGTAGAGGGCATTGCAGTAATCAAACTTCGAGATGATGAGGGCATGAGTGACTGTGAGAAGAGACTCCCTATCCAAATAGGACTGCAAGTGGTGCACCAGGTGAACCTGTGCAACCCCCCTCCTTGCCACAGCCAAGATGTTATGTTCTAAATTCAGTTGTGGATCAAGGAGGACTCCCAGGTTGTGGACCCTCTCTGAGGGGGTCAAAAGTTCTTTTCCCCCCCCCCCGGGTAATGGACAGACAGATGGGATTTCCTTGGGAGGCAAAACCCACAGCCACTCCGTCTTATTGGGGTTGAGTCTGAGCCATCCAAACACCCATCCATACCCTAACAGCCTCCAGACACCAGTACATCACTGCCACTGCTTCACTGAATTAACATGGGGGTGGAGATGTACAGTGGAGTGTCATCAGCTTACTGATGGTAACTCATTCCATGTAATCAGATGATCTCTCCCAGTGGTTTCATGTAGATATCAAACAGCAGGGGGGAGAGGACTGACCTTTGAGGGACCTCACAAAGGTGGGACCTAGGAGTCAACATCTGACCCCCTGCCAACACAGAGAGGTAGGATGAGAGCCATAAATTTCATGTTATTGGGAAGAGTTCAGCAGTAGTTTACCTAAATTTAAAAATAAAGAGCCAGGTGAGTTTTGAGGTAGTGATCCAATTATATCTTACATGAGGTAAAATACAAGCACTTAATTTGGCTTGTCCATGATTCAAAGTTTTTCATTGAGAGACTAGAATAGAACTGAATCTTGATTGATTTAATAATCTGACCACATCAATCCATGGAGTTGTAAACTAAATTTTGTGTTGAGATGGACAGAGTATTGAGTACTTGGATTCTGGGATTAATAGATTAATCATTGTCAGACTTTTTGAATATTATACAACAAGGGAAGTGGTAAAATTATGGATAGAGTGATTTGTTGTTATTACACCCATACTTTATTTTCATTGAAGATCATTTTTATGGATTATGGGAGAAGTTATGATATATCTCAGGAACAATGATGTAATGTTATTATTGATTTTATTTTTTTCACCCCAACATAAAGATAGAGAAAATATTGCTGCTGCTATTATGTTGTTTTGTTGTTGTTGTTGTTGTTGTTGTTATTCTTGGGATGATTATATTTTTTGGTGTGATATTCTGTTTTTCAAGAGCAGGGCATCAAAATTTCATTTTAATGTGTGCCATTGTGTATACAGAAAAAAAAACAATAAAGATTAGCTTAGTTTTGTTTGATACACAGCAATCATAATAGTAGCACCCAAATTATCTTCAAAATTGTAAATGAACATTAATATTAGGATAGGGAGGATAAGTTCCAGTTATTTTTTAAGTACAAAGATTACAGAAGTATTCTGAAAAAATTATTGTTATCAACATATTAAATACAACACAATTCATTATTTCATGTTCCTGTATAAAATCTGAAGTGTATATTTACTGCTTATTCTGCAAATCTTCAGTGCTCATAGAAAAGATATATTTTTTAGGTTCATGATAGCTAGTGCATTCTTCTGAATGGATTCCAGAATTCATGGCTATAGGTCGGTCAATTTATGTATGTATGTATGTATGTATGTATGTATGTATGTATGTATGTACGTATTTATTTATTTATTTATTTATTTATTTATTTATTCATTTGATTTGTATGCCGCCCCTTTCCGTAGACTCGGGCCGGCTCACAACACAATAAAACAATTCATGACAAATCTAATAATTTACAATTTAAAATTTAAAATAGTTAAGAAACCCCATGTTTAAGCAGACATACCTACAAACATACCATACATAAATTATATAGGCCCAGGGGAGATATCTCAATTCCCCCATGCCTGACGACAAAGGTGGGTTTTGAGGAGTTTACGAAAGGCAAGGAGGGTAGGGGCAGTTCTAATCTCTGGGAGGAGCTGGTTCCACAGAGTCGGGGCTGCCACAGAGAAGGCTCTTCCCCTGGGGCCCGCCAACCAACATTGTTTAGTTGATGGGATCCGGAGAAGGCCGACTCTGTGGGACCTAATTGGTCGCTGGGATTCGTGCAACAGAAGGCGGTCTCGGGGATATTCTGGTCCAATGCCATGAAGGGCTTTATAGGTCATAACCAACACTTTGAATTGTGACCGGAAATTGATCGGCAACCAATGCAGACTGCAGAGTGTTGGTGTAACATGGGCATTTTTGGGAAAGCCTATGACTGCTCTCGCAGCTGCATTCTGCACGATCTGAAGTTTCCGAACACTTTTCAAAGGTAGCCCCATGTAGAGAGCATTACAGTAGTCGAACCTCGAGGTGATGAGGGCATGAGTGACTGTGAGCAGTGAGTCCTGGTCCAAATAGGGCCGCAACTGGTGCACCAGGCGAACCTGGGCAAACGCCCCCCTTGCCACAGCTGAAAGATGGTTCTCTAATGTGAGCTGTGGATTGAGGAGGACGCCCAAGTTGTGGACCCTCTCTGAGGGGGTTAATAATTCCTCCCTCAGGGTGATGGATGGACAGATGGAATTGTCCTTGGGAGGCAAAACCCACAGCCACTCCATCTTATCCGGGTTGAGTTTGAGTCTGTTGACACCCATCCAGGCCCCAACAGCCTCCAGGCACCGGCACATCACTTCCACTGCTTCGTTGATTGGACATGGGGTGGAAATGTAAAGCTGGGTATCATCAACGTACTGATGATACCTCACCCCATGCCCTTGGATGATCTCACCCAGTGGTTTCATGTAGATATTGAATAACAGGGGGAAGAGGACCGACCCCTGAGGCACCCCACAAGGGAGAGACCTCGGGGTCGACCTCTGACCCCCCACTAACATCGAATGCGACCGACCAGAGAGGTAGGAGGAAAACCACTGAAGAACAGTGCCTCCCACTCCCAACCCCTCCAGCCGGTGCAGAAAGATACCATGGTCGATGGTATCGAAAGCCACTGAGAGGTCAAGAAGCACCAGGACAGAGGATAAACCCTTGTCCCGGGCCCGCCAGAGATCATCCATCAACGCGACCAAAGCAGTTTCCGTGCTGTAACCGGGCCTGAAATCTGACTGCTGGGGATCTAGATAATCGGCTTCTTCCAAGGACCGCTGGAGCTGGAGTGCCACCACCTTCTCAACAACCTTCCCTATAAAGGGAAGGTTGGAGACTGGACGATAGTTATTAAGTACGGCTGGGTCCAGGGAGGGCTTCTTGAGGAGGGGGTGCATAAGTGCCTCTTTATAGGTTGTTGGAAAAGACCCACTCCCCAAGGAAGCGTTGACAATCTCCTGGACCCAACTCCATGTCACCTCCCTGCTGGCCGAAACCAGCCAGGAGGGACACGGATCCAGTAAGCAGGTGGCGGAACTCACAGCTCCAATGGCCTTGTCCACTTCATCAGGTGTCACTAGATCAAACTCTTCCCAGACAGGTGGAAAAGTACGGGCCCCAGTCACCTCGACTGACTCATTGTCAGTCAACTCTGTTTTCCAATTAGAGTCAAGGTCCGCCCGGATCCGAGCGATTTTATCACATGTGTACTGCTATTTTATTGGATTTTGTTATATACTGTTTTATTGTTGTTGTTAGCCACCCCGAGTCTGCGGAGAGGGGCGGCATACAAATCCAATAAATAAAATAAATAAATAAACAAATATTTTTTAAAAAAATCCAAATAAGTGAAAAAAGGGCACAGATGTTGTGCTTGAGAGAAAATAATTCTTACTGATATTTTATTGGTTCTGAATGAAAATCAGATTCATGTGGTTACAAAAACAAATCTCTTAGATTCTTTTAAAGTTTCATGGGACCCAATTAAAAACAAAGATTTTCCTACTTTGTTAATATTTACCTTTTTAAAATCAAGAGCTTCTGCTTGAATTTTTTTTCAAACATTTTTGTTAATACTAACAATGTGTAATCATTTGCACCCAAAGTTTGTGCCATTTTAACATATTCAACCATGTCATCCTTGATAGTAAGATCAAATCCAAAATAGCAGATCCCCTATTGCTCATCTCAATCTTTTTGAAAAGAAAAAAAATGTCCCTAACACAAATGAATAATTTTCCTGATTGAATAAAGTGACATTGATGCAGATGCATGAAATGTACTATGACCGCTAATTAAATTGCACAACTTTCATAACAATTGCCAGATTCAAAATTGTACTTTGTAATAGTCATGTTTTATTTTCTGAATTGTTTTTATTAAAAAATATTCCTTTTGTCAAGGGCAACTATTTATGTAATATCACAGATCAACTCATGCATATATGCATTCTATTTCTAGTGACAGTTACATCATTGTATGGAATTCAACTAAGGAATGGCTCTGTGAACAGCTTTTCATAACTGTCAGAGTTTAGCATTGATCCAGTCCCCATGGCCTTTTTGTTGTTATCACATAAATTCATTTCTATCTTCTTTCTGTTTTGTTTTTTCAAGTGAAAACCTGGAAGAGTAGCTTTTGGCATGAAATCAGGAGTGCAGACATGGATCTTTTGATAATATTCTTAAGGAATCAATAAACATAGGGTATATTTTTGTAATTGAATATTGAAGTCTAATCTTCCTTCAAACTCCAGCATGCAAGATACTTCATCTAATTTTGCTTGCTTAAAAATAGCAACAAAGATTGCTACACACACTCCATTTCCTACAATTTAGATAGATGTGATTACAAGCAAAGCACCAGCCTGTGAGACACATGAATATTTTACTATTTTCAGCATCTGGCATTTGCAATACATTTCTTTCTAATTTATGTCACATGAATTCATTTCATCTCTCATAATCTGCAATGATGTTCTGGATGTATGAGCTACCTTGTTCAATAAAGAAAATAAGTTTGTGCTGGTTCTTTTCAGAAAAAAAAGTGTCCTGCAAAAATTGCCTTGTGATGTGATGACAATATTGAGAGTTACTTGCAGGACACCATTTCTTTATGCCAGAATCATTTATCTCAATGAATTATGTTTTGTGAGTGGTATTCGTATAACCCTGATCATAGAAAAAGACAGCTAAATTATTAATTTAAGTTCTTGTTCAAAAAACATCTTCCTGGTAATGCTTGCAATTCCATTATGTTGATTTCATTATTATCATGCTTTTAGATAGGGAAGTATTCAAAAACAAAAGCCATCCTCTTGGCAACTAATCTTCATGAGGAGAAAAGCACATGTAAGAAAATTTGCATTCTTTTTTTTTTTTAATGTACAATTTACTCTACTTCTGGTCATGCATAATGATTGATGATTGGAAGTTGTATCCATGATTCTTACATCTTTCATTAGCTATATAAAATTGACTTCCCCAATAATCCTGCCTATTTAGTCATATCTTCAAAATATTCTTTTAAAACAAAAGAAAAGAAGTTTGTTAAAGAGCTTTTATTAGATTATTAATAGTTCAGTCCTCAGTATTCCAGAATAATATAAATCATTTTTCAATCTTACCCATCAGTTTTACACTGAACCGAAATAGAGGCCAAAAAAACAAAATCAAACATATCATACGATGGATAAGGTTTGATGAGTGGTTGATAAAACATACAAATTCAGCTCTTATGTGTTCTGTCTGGGTCCCCCCAGATGCCCACACCAACCAAAAAGAGTATCCAGACACACTGGTAAAAAGCAAAGGCAGTTTATATACTGGAAAGCAAACACAGGTAACAAAAACTGTTCTTACAGACAGGAACACAATGAAGCTTCACAGAGGTTTCACGAAGGCCAGGCAATAAAACAGGATTCTTGCTGGCAAAAACAATACTGGAGATAATAAAACCCACGCCTCCCTCAAGTCTTTCAGCCTTCTAGGCCACAAGCCAAGATCAGAGACGCCAAGAATCGAAGCAAGGTCACAGGACTCCCAGTTGATAACTCTCCACAAGACTGTAAGGGCGGGCCTGCCTTTTCAACCCTGCTGAGGAGAACCACACCCAAACCCAGCTGTTGCCAATTCAGGGATGGAAATATCTTTCTAATTGGTCCCTTCTTTGAGCTGCACGTCTCTGCCTCATGTCTATTATAGCCTGTGCGTCTTCATCCAATGAATCCAGGCTACTAGCTGGGGAGAGGCCCCCCCCCTGGGGGTCTCAGGCTGCTCTCCCTCCTTCTCTTCCTGACATTCCTCTCCCCCGTCTGCCTGGTCCTCCCCCTCCTGGTCACTCCAGCCGGTCCCTGAGGAGCCTCAGGCTGAATCACAACATTATGGTTGTAGTTTTGAGTTTTAGTGTAGTTCTAAAGAAATCGCAAGACATAAAATGGTCACCTACTGTAACATCAAAAAGTAATAAAAAAAGCACAACAAGGAATGTTCTTTCTGTGCCAAGTCATGAAACTGAAACTTGCCCAAGGAGTTGCTGTTCTATAGAGGAATTATTGAGACTGTCATCTGAACCTCTATAACTCTCTGATTCGATTCTAGAACCCAACAAGACAGACAAAAATTTCAGGGGATAATCATCATTCCAGAAAAAACAATTATTACCACACGCCTTCCATTGAGGAACTACAGTATATACTGCAAAATTCAAAAAGAGGGGGATGAAAATATTTACTGGCCCCTCGCATCCTGGCCATAA
This sequence comes from Erythrolamprus reginae, assembly GCF_031021105.1. NCBI lineage: Eukaryota > Metazoa > Chordata > Lepidosauria > Squamata > Dipsadidae > Erythrolamprus > Erythrolamprus reginae. The sequence goes on from NC_091951.1 coordinate 132,987,909, forward strand.
ATATTATTATTATTATTATTATTATTATTATTATTATTATTATTATTATTATTAATAATAATAATAATAATAATAATAATAATAATAATAATAATATTTGTATGCTGCCCTTCTCCGAAGGCTGGGATATATATTTATCACAGGCATATTTAAATTCAGTTACTCCGGATTTACCAACCACGTCTGCTGGAAGTTTGTTCCAAACATCTACTACTCTTTCAGTAAAATAATATTTTCGCATGTTGCTTCTGATCTTTCCCCCAACTAACCTCAGATTATGCCTCCTTGTTCTTGTGTTCACCTTCCTATTAAAAACACTTCCCTCCTGAACCTTATTTAACCCTTTAACATATGTAAATGTTTCGATCATGTCCCCCCTTCCCCTTCTGTCCTCCAGACTATACAGATTGAGTTCATTAAGTCTTTCTTGATAAGTTCTATGTAGCCCATTTTTGGACCCGTTCAATTTTGTCAATATTTTTTTGTAAGTCTCCAGAACTGAACACAATATTCCAAATCTGCTACAAACTCCACATAGGCATCAGGCAGAAGGACATCCAGCCAGGAAATGTTCAATTCTATCCAGTGAATAGGGACTAAAGGATCATAAAGAGAAGAAGATAACGTAGCCCTTCTTTTGACATTAGCATAAGGTTGACATTATGAACTCCAATACTGAGCTATTCCCCTTACCATGATCACCAACAAGGAAAAAACTGGACATACTTAAATTAGGAACAGCCTGAAAAGAAGGAGAAAAAAGGTTTGTTATTGGCTGCAGTCCTGACTTTGCCAAGTTCTTCGTCCTAATTGATATGCATTGCTTGTAACAAGAAACATTTATGCTGTCTACCTGAGGTGTTGGAATCACAATTTCTGTGTGGCAATTACCAAGTGTCAAAGAGAATGACTTATCTGCAAGCTGGTTCTATAGCAATGAGTTTGTTCTTTTTCATCTAGTAAACATTCATATTGCATTATGACATTGTTTTAGAATTCCAAGAATGATCTTGGTTTCAAAATATCCTGGAAAAAAACATTTTTTTAAATCTTTTGAAACTCATGGAAATAATGAAAGCAACAGGATGTATCAATTTAAAGCGACAACATATTAAAACACATATAATTTGAGGGTATGCAATTCAGTCACATGTAATATCTAAAAATTGTCTTTCTTGGAAATAAGAATACTATTAGCTTGAACCTCACCTATGTTTAATACTTGAAGCTACATCTTTTGTTTCTCTACTGAATCTTTTAAAGTTTGCCTTCATTAATGAGGCAGAAAGGATTTGATAGGAATATGCTGTAATAAGCATATATACAGTAATTTTCCCATCCCCAATATTGATACACGAAAAAGTCATTTTGGAAATGGTACAGACCTAACAATCAACAGTTTTTAATCTTCCCTGCTATGGAGGGTTTTACTTAAAAAAACAAACTTATTTCCTACTTCACCACTTAGCATGTGCTATATTATACCATGACAATACTAATTTCTCTGCCTACACATATATCTTATTTCTAAAGAGCCCTTTCTTCTTTGTTGCTTCAGCTTACACTAAAGTCTTTAGCCACCTTCATGTTTTTAATCAGTTGTTCTAAATAGCTGCTGAAACTGCAGCTTAGCAGTTTCTCAGCCTGTGCTGGAGTGGGCAGAGGAAGATGCTTTACCAGCTGCTGGCTGTAGCATCTCAATATTACTGCTGGAGTGATTGAAGTACTGGGCTCTGCTTATCCTTGTTCAACTTGTCTAAGTGAGATTAACTTGTCTAAGTGAGCTGAACTGGCAGCTATTGTAGTCCTGGGCTGCAAACTCTTCCTTTCTCTTCCCCCACTTATCTTTCTCCAAACACGTCCACATACCCAAATTTTTATGTTCTCAGTATTATCCTTTCAGAATTCGAAACCAGGTATGATGCAAGGCTCTTCAGGATGTCTTCAAGTCCACGGGATACAACAAAGAAGAAGGAAGAGCTCATGCTGAGCAGTGCAAGCTTTTTTCCCATATTGTGTTCTTCCTGAAGATAAACTAAGGAGGTAATGGGTGCATTTATTATATCTAGAATGTTAACTCCCATTGATTCTATGATATAGGTCTATCTTTATCTATATGCAGTGTAATTCTGGCCCTGGGCTCAAGTTGTTGCTACTCAATGCCAGGTCGGTGGTAAATAAAGCTCTCCTCATCCGGGATATGATCCTGGATGAGGAGGCCGACCTGGCTTGTGTGACCGAAACCGGGCTGGGCCCGGAGGGAGGAGTTCCTCTCTCTGAAATTTGCCCAGCTGGGTTTCTGGTATGGCACCAACTTCGACCCCAGGGAAGGGGGGGAGGAGTGGCTATTATAGCCAGGGAGAGTCTTGGCCTGCGTAGGCTCATTGCTCCAGAGGTTGCGGGTTGCGAGTCCCTCCTGGTGAAGTTGGACTTAGGGGTTCAGGTGGGCTTGTTACTCACGTGCCTGCCTCCCAGCTGCGTGTCTACAGCCCTGCCTGTGCTACTCGAGGAGGTGGCTGGGCTGGCGGTGGAGTTCCCCAGACTTATCGTCCTGGGGGACTTCAATCTACCATCGCTCAGCGGTTCCTCTGGACTGGCACAGGAGTTCATGGCCACCATGACAGCCATGGACCTGACTCAAGTAGTTCAGGGTCCGACTCACGAGGGTGGGCACGCACCCGATATGATATTCCTCTCTGAGCAATTGAGAGATGATCTGAGATTAAGGGGCTTAGAAATGTTGCCTTTGTTGTGGTCAGATCATTTCCTACTGCGGCTTAACATCCTGGCTCCAATCCTTCCCCGCAGGGAGGCGGAACCAATTAGGAGGTTCCGCCCCAGACGCCTGATGGATCCAGAAGGCTTCCAGATGGCGCTTGGGGTTATTCCAGATACACTTGTCCACAATTCGGCAGAGTCTCTTGCTGAGGCCTGGAACAAGGCTGCAGGGGAGGCTCTTGACCGGATTGCGCCGTTGCGACCTCTCCATGGCACTAGACCCCATAGAGCTCCATGGTTCAACGAGGAGCTCCGGGTGTTGAAGCGCCAGAAGAGATGTCTGGAGAAGCGATGGAGGAAGAGTAAGTCCGAATCCGATCGAACACTTGTAAGAGCTCATATTAAGACTTACAAAGTGGCGCTCAAGGCTGCAAGATGCACGTATCATGCCGCCTTGATTGCATCAGCGGAATTCCGCCCGGCCGCTCTGTTTAGGGTAACCCGCTCCCTTCTTAATCAGAGGGGAGTTGGGGAGCCCTTGCAGAGTAGTGCTGAGGATTTTAACACGTTTTTCGCTGATAAAATCACCCGGATCCGAGCGGAACTCGACTCCAATTGTGAAACAGAGTCGACTGACAATGAGTCAGTCGAGGTGACTGGGGCTAAATGTCTTTGTCCATCTGTCTGGGAGGAGTTTGACTTGGTGACACCTGATGAAGTGGACAAGGCCATTGGAGCTGTGAGTTCCGCCACCTGTCTATTGGATCCGGGTCCCTCTTGGCTGGTTTCGGCCAGTCGAGGGGTGACACGGAGCTGGGTCCAGGAGATTGTCAATGCCTCCTTGGGGAGGGGGTCCTTTCCGCCCCTTTATAAGGAGGCGGTTGTGTGCCCCCTCCTCAAGAAGCCTTCCCTGGACCCAGCCGTGCTTAATAACTACCGTCCAGTCTCCAACCTTCCCTTCATGGGGAAGGTTGTTGAGAAGGTGATGGCACTTCAGCTCCAGTGGTCCTTGGATGAAGCCGATTATCTAGGTCCTAAGCAGTCTGGATTCAGGCCCGGCTACAGCATGGAAACTGCTTTGGTCACGTTGATGGATGATCTCTGGCGGGCCCGGGACAGGGGCTTGTCCTCTGTCCTGGTGCTCCTTGACCTCTCAGCGGCTTTCGATACCATCGACCATGGTATCCTTCTGTGCCGGCTGGAGGGGTTGGGAGTGGGAGTCACTGTTCTTCAGTGGTTCTCCTCCTACCTCTCTGGTCGGTCGCAGTCGGTGTTAGTAAGGGGTCAGAGGTCGACCCCGAGGTTTCTCCCTTGTGGGGTGCCTCAGGGGTCGGTCCTCTCCCCTCTGCTATTTAATATCTACATGAAACCGCTGGGCGAGATCATCCAAGGGCATGGGGTGAGGTATCATCAATTTGCCGATGATACCCAGTTGTACATCTCCACCGCATGTCCAGTCAACGAAGCAGTGGAAGTGATGTGCCGGTGCCTGGAGGCTGTTGGGGCCTGGATGGGTGTCAACAAACTCAAACTCAACCCAGACAAGACGGAGTGGCTGTGGGTTTTGCCTCCCAAGGACAATTCTATCTGTCCGTCCATTACCCGGGGGGGAATTATTGACCCCCTCAGAGAGGGTCCGCAACTTGGGCGTCCTCCTCGATCCACAGCTCACATTAGAAAAACACCTTTCAGCTGTGGCGAGGGGGGCATTTGCCCAGGTTCGCCTGGTGCGCCAGTTGCGGCCCTATTTGGACCGGGAGTCATTGCTCACAGTCACTCATGCCCTCATCACTTCGAGGCTCAACTACTGTAACGCTCTCTACATGGGGCTACCTTTGAAAAGTGTTCAGAAACTTCAGATCGTGCAGAATGCAGCTGCGAGAGCAATTATGGGCTTCTCCATGTATGCCCATATCACTCCAACACTCCGCACTCTGCATTGGTTGCCGATCAGTTTCCGGTCACAATTCAAAGTGTTGGTTATGACCTATAAAGCCCTTCATGGCACCGGACCAGAATATCTTCGGGACCGCCTCCTGCCGCACGAATCCCAGCGACCGGTTAGGTCCCACAGAGTTGGTCTTCTCTGGGTCCCGTCGACTAAACAATGTCATCTGGCGGGACCCAGGGGAAGAGCCTTCTCTGTGGGGGCCCTGACCCTCTGGAACCAGCTCCCCCCTGAGATTAGGATTGACCCCACCCTCCCTGCCTTTTGTAAACTCCTTAAGACCGACCTCTGCCGTCAGGCATGGGGGAACTAAAACACCTCCCCCTTGCCCATGTTGTTTTGTTGATTGATTGACTGTGTGCCTGTTTTTTATATATACTGTTTTTATGAGATTACTAATTTTAAATTGTAATTAGATTGGTGGGCATTGGATTGGTATTATGTACTGTCCTGTTTATTATTACTGTTGTGAGCCGCCCCGAGTTTGCGGAGAGGGGCGGCATATAAATCCAATAAATCTAATCTAATCTAATCTAAAGCTTACTTAGACGTAGATACTAAACCAATCCAGGTTTCTCCATATCAACACTACAGTTCTAACTCGATTAATCCATGCTCAAACTGCTCCAGCCAGCCAATTAACAATATCACCACCAACTATAGACGACAGCTAACAGCTAATCATTGTAAAGTTGCTTTGCATTTTATAATGCTCTGGCCCAATCAGATTGCAATTTATACCTAATGACTCAGCATTCAACATGCTTACAACCTTCTTTTACCTTATATGGTAATATAATGGAATATCACCTAAGATTTTGACAGGTTGTGCTACACTTCTTAGTTAAGATAATGTAGATAATTTATCTCACATTATAAAAAAGTTTTGTAGTTAAAGGTAAAACAATAAAATATCTTATGTATATTTTATGGATGAATAATTTGGTAAAATTCATAGTTATGAACTCTTTAACTTACTGTGCTCCGGAATGTCCAGTATTCTGTCATCTATGAATGGCAACACTTTCTATTGCTTCAAATGCTCTACTATCATCCCAGTGCCAAAGAAGCCCTCCATCAAGGAACTAAATGACTACAGACTATCCTTCAGATTTTTATTAATATTGTTTCCTGGTTGCTTATTTGACACCGATGACAATCATTAAGTGGTGTACCTCATGATTCTTGACAGATGTATATTTTCTTTTATGTACACTAAGAGCATATGCACCAAAGACAAATTCCTTGTATGTCCAATCACACTTGGCCAATAAAGAATTCTATTCTATTCTATTCCATTCTATTAAAAAAGACTACAATAATAAATTTATCCTGACTTTTAAAGTCAACGTCCTGGTGATACAGGTTATAATTTCTTGTATATCTACCCAAAATAAAGTATTTTAATAGATTACGTTCTGAGTAAACACAAGTTGACAAATATTTAAAAAAAATTTAGATCAATTGTCAACGTGAGTACTGGATCTTATAGGAACACTAAAGTTGCATAGCACATTTACCATACATTTATATTGAGATATGACCAAATAATAATGAAGCAGTTTTATGTAATACTGCTGTTCTTGAACTGAATGTTTAGATAACATATACTGTGTTTATTACATCAAGAAATCTTAGTTTTTATTAAGTCTAAGGAATGAGGCATTAAGACTAATGAATTAAAGTGGCAGTAATAGAGATGGCACTTTTTTCAGTAATTTCTGTCTGAGCAGTTTGACATGGAAAAATGAAAATGTAATACATGAACCGGACTTTAAAAAGCATAATTTATTTTTTAAAAATATTATTATTATCCAAGAAAGTTTGATGGTTTTTATTGACACTGCTCTGCAAATTGCCAGGTATGAGGCATGTTTGTGAAATTTGTCTGTAAAATTCAGACAAGATTACTGCTTATGTACCAGCCTGAGGAGAATTCCTCCCATTTCGGACCAGTTCTCCTGAAGCAGTAGCAAACCTCTGGTGATGTCACCATGATGTCATGGACCAAGTTTAGTTGGTGCCAGTCCATGGGCGCTGCTTCTTTTTTTGAAATTCTTTTGATTTTTTCCCCTTCTAAGCATGCACAGAAGCTGAGTTTCTGTGCATGCTATCACCACCTTATTTTTACCTTTTTTTTTAAAAAAAAAATGTCACTGTGCATGTGCGTGTGCGTGAGGCACAGGTATGCCCATGTGGCAAGGGAGGAAATGAACCAGTAGCGAGGTAAGTTAGAACCCACCCCTGATACTAGCATAGTAAATACCCTTATTTGAAATGTTCAAATCTGTGATGAATTTGACAGTGGAGTTCCTAAGACTTATATGGAAATCGCCCCATCACACTGCTTGGATCTCTGATCCTGGACTGTCAGCTTTCTATCTGATAAGTTCAATATCTTTAACTGATGAGCCACTGTAAGCCTTTCAAGTATCTGGTACACTATTTGAAGGCTCAGTTGCTGCTTGGAATAAAGAACAAATTTAGTCTTGGATCATATCATGCTTATTCAATCCTTCCCAGTCACATGACCATGAAACAATGTCCATGTCAAATGACCATCAAGCCACACCCATAAAATAAGACACACCTACAGAACCACTAGTAAAAAAATTATAATCCACCCCTTTTGTGATCCACCTCACCTACATTCTTCTACATTCTACATTCTATGGGTTCACCTTAGACTGTCTACTGCTGACCTCACCCCACTCCTAAGAAGTCTGTAAGGATCGTGCATAAATGCACAAGTATGCCTACCATCTCTATCCTGTTCCCTATTATTCATATGCATTTAATATATTCATAATTATGTTTATACTTATATCCGTTATCTAATATATGCTTGACTAACTAACTAAATAAATAAAAATAGTGTCAAAGACAGGTTTTCATTATCTGTCTGTTTCATTATATACTTGATATGCAGGGGTGGGCTGCTCCTGGGATGGGGGAGATGCCATTCCGGTAGCGGAAATGGAATTGTGCACTCAGCTCCAGCTGATTGGCCATCGGCATGAGATTTGCTTCCTGCACATGTGCAGGAAGCAAAATCTTACGCAAGGACATGTGTGACCATGAGATTTCAGTGATTTTTGCCAATTTTTTGCTTCTGCGCATGCAGAAAATTGCCAAAATTTCACAGTTGCACGCATCCTTGTCCATGCACAGGAAGCAAATCTTGCACTTGGCATGCACTCCTGACCATAGTTCCCTCTAAGCTGAGCAGTGAGCAATCGCTCACTTAAAAATCATCATCAACTCAGAGTTTTCCAAACCTGCCCAGAAGCCGAGAGGGAAAGAGTGAGAGGGAAGGAGAGAGAGAGGAAGAGAGGAAGAGAGAGAAACAGATAGAAAAAAGAGAGAAAGGAAAAGAGAAAGAAAAAGAATGGGAGTAAAGAAGAGAGAAAGAAAATCAAAATCTAGTTTGAAACTAGCTCAACTATTTAAGTGGCATTTTGATATTGATAGAGTTGCCCTATTATGAGCTCACTGTTATAGACACACAGTACAGTATTTTATTTTGAAATTCTCTGAGGTAAAACAGGGTGGGTTTTTTATTTATTTGTTTGTTTGTTTGTTTATTTATTTATTATTTCTGTGCCGCCCAGTCCCGAAGGGACTGCCGCTCAGACACTATACTTTTCCGCCCATCCCCCCAAAAAATTAGAGGGAACACTGCTCCTGACCCCTGCCTGTGCACCCCCAGTGCACTCCCGCCCATGCCTGCCGCCCAGAGGCATCCCGGTAAACAGAAGTAAGTGCGGCCCTCACTGTTGATATGGTTTAAATTATTATTATGTTAATCTTGAGCCAAGGTGGCGCAGTGGGTAGAGTGCATATTGCAGATCACTAAAGCTGACTTCTAGATCTGCAGGTCAGCAATTCAAATCTTACTACTGGCTCAAGGTTGACTCAACCTTCCATCCTTCAGAAGTGGGTAAAATGAGGACTCTGATTGTGGGGACAATAGGCTGGCTCTGTTAAAAAGTGCTATTGCTAACATGTTGTAAGCCGCCCTGCTTCTAAGGAGAAGGGCGGCATTTTAAAAAAAAATTGAATAAATATATATATATATAAATAAATAAATCTCGGGAGGTTTGATGGGGGTTTTTTTGTAACAGTTATTTTAAAAGTTTGTAGGCCACCCAGAGTTGCTGTTGTGAGTGAATGACCATATAAATTAGTAAAATTTATAAAATATAATAAATAGTTGATATGTGTTACTCATCTAACATCTTCAAAGGAATTACTTGATATACTAAAACAAAATTTTCACCTTCTGTAATGGCATCCCAAGCAATTGAAGACTAAATATTTTGAGAGTCTAAAATATTTAAGTTTATGATGATAAACAATAGAGATAAACATCTTTATCATGGTGGTAAAAACATGAATAAGAACTGAAGAAAGCTTTACATTGGTTTAAGTGTATGAAAATAATAAGGGAAATGTCTCTCCAGGCAGAACTGAACAAGAGAAGGTTATATTTCCAGAGTGCCTAGATGAATACACAGTTTCAGGAGAGGAATAAAACAGATAAACTGTTCTATGGATATCTGCGAAGACATGGATAAGCACTGCATTATTCATAGCAGTGAAATGGATTTAAATAAATGTTTCAAAGTTTTTTTCTAGTTAATGACCAATTAAGGCAGCAGTGTTTAATTTATAAAAATACATTCAGCAGAAAAGTCTTTATTTCCTGATTGACAACTAAATGTATTAATGGTGTTCATGTGACAAAGCAGCAATTTGAATTAAACTAATGGAATTTATTTACCGGTATTTTAAATATTTTTAAATTGTCTGTTATATAGTGTGTCTTCTGGAAGGGAACAGAATGAAAATTAAATGTAAATTTAATAAAATGTAGAGGCTAAAAAATGTTGGATTTCCAAATCCCTATCTGCCTTTGAACCACACTGGGTGGCTTTGAGTTTACCATTCATTCTTAGTCCAAACTATATGATGGGGCCATTTTTGTGAAGACAAATTAAGGGCGCACTTTCAGATTTCTGTGAAAGAGCTATGACAATAGGTTCTTGCACAAAAAATAATAAACTGACACATGACATAATAGTCATTGTCATTTTAAAATTAGGCTATGCATTTTAATCCAATAATATGTAGAGGGAGACATATGGCAGAGTTTAAAAGGGTGTATTCTTAGAAATGATTACTTGATTATGTTAACATTACTAGCAGATGAATGAAAGGAGAGAATAAATTTTAAGTTACAGTTATTGTACCTTTTTCTCCAAACACTTCTATACACCATATTAATCTATGTTTCTTATACTTTATTTTTGTTATCATTTAACTAGTGATGTTTGACCTTTGCACAATTATTTTAAAAGAAAAAGCAGGGATTAAATATATATCTTTTCACTATGTAGAGAAGCTGGAACCAAAACAAAATTTCTCTCTCTGTGTCCCTCTTTCTTTCTCTATTCCTTCCTTCCTCTCTTTTTCTCTCTCTTTCTTCCTCCCCTTCTCTATATTTCTCTCTCTCCCTCTTTTTCTTTCTCTTTCTTCCTTCCTCTTTCTCTCTCTCTCTCTGTCCCTCTTTCTTTCTGTCTTTCTTTCTTCCTTCCCCTCTGTTTCTCTTTCTCTCTTTCTCTCTCTCTTCCTTTCTCCCCTTTTCTCTATTTCTCTCTCTCTCCCTTTTTCTTTCTCTTTCTTCCTCTCTTTCTCTCCCTCCCTCTTTCTCTCTTCCTTCCTTCCTGTCTCTTTCTCTTCCTTTCTCTTTCTCACCCTCCTTCCTTCCCCTTTTCTCTATTTTTCTCTCTCTCTCCCTCCCTCCCTTTCTCTCTATTTGCCTCTCTTTCTCTTTCTCTCTCCCTTTCCCTTTCTTTCTCTCTCTCTTTCTCCATCTGTGGTGGGCACCTACGCTGCCTTTCTCACCTGCTTCCTAGGTGACACTGACCCAGAAGCAGAGCACGCTCAGTAGCTCCATTGGCAGCACCGGGGTGAAGGCCCTTTGGGGAGGGGAAATGCTGGGCCGGGATGGAGCCATCTCTATTTGCCGGGCCAGCTGCTGCTTGGAAAGAGTGGACAGGTTTTTCTGCCCAGCACAAATGCTGTTCCACCCACCTGCCCCCAAGCATAGCAGACAGCCACACCTCCCTTTCCTTTCCCCACCTTTGCTATCGTGGCCAGCAAGCCCTCCTGCCTGGGCGGCTCATCCATACTGAGGGAGTTGGCCAATGGCAGTGGACATGGGAAGATGTCAAGCTGGGGGTGAGGAGTGAGCAAGAGTAGAAGAGGAAGGGGGGAAGCGAGCAAATAAAAAGAAAGAAAAAAAGAAAAAAAAAAGGGGGAGAGAAAGGTGTGAAGGGACACTGGATGTGTTAATCGATGGCTGCGGTAGGCTGAGGGGCAAAGAGCAAAAAGTTGTGAGATCAGAAGCTGAGCTTCCGTCTTCACGGCTTCCAAGTTTTTTCCTGGCACTGGAAATAGAATCTGCTGGGGGAAAACTTGGAAGCCACGAAGAAGGAAGCTCAGCTTCCATGCTGCCCAAAATCAGCTGATACGGAGGTCCAGCAATCTCCAGCTGGTGGCTTGTTTCAAAAAATTGGGACTTTTTAAAAATGCCCCAGGATGTGGAACAAATTGCTAAAAAGCATGACTGTCCCGCAAAAAGCAGGATGTCTGGTCATCTTAGGGTAGAAGTAAAATATTTCTATAGTTCTAGATTGTATTTTGCCTTGATAAATTATCATATGTTGCTTTTTGTCCTGCCCTCAGGCACTTTGGAGTATAAGTTGACACACATCCTAGTCTATGACATCTCTCAAACATTGAGAGGCTGCATAAACAGAGGGATAGAATCAACATCACATGAAGCCAGACATCTGGGGTATTTAGCCTTTCTAGGCAAGAGGAAGTTAGTGCTCTGATTTAATCATTAATAATTTAATCTGCCTATGTCCACCCCAATAATTAATATACAGAAGACAAGACTGTAATCAGCGCAATTTCTCAACAATCTTGCTTGAATAGAGCTAACCTCTAACTCTGTGATGGCAAATCTATGGCACAGGTGGCATGCAGAGCGATATCTGCTGGCACGCAAGTAGTTGCCCTAGCTCTGCTCCAACCTGCATGTACCTGTCAGTCAGTTTATTTTTGCTCACACAGAGTCTCTGGGAGTGTGTTTATAGCCTTCAGAGGGATAGGTCCCAGGAAAGCCTGTGGAGGACAAAAAACAGAACTACGGAACCCACCAGAAGTCAGGAAATGGAGCAGCAGAGAGCCATGTGAGGGAAACAGAGCACGTGCATGGTAGTAGAACACATAGGAGCATTGAATTATGGGTGTAGGCATGCATGTGCATGCGATAGCACACATAGAAACATAGAAGACTGATGGCTTGTACATGTACACATGTACATGATTTTGGCATGTGAGGAAGAAAGGTTTGCCATCACTCCTCTAATATATCTGGAACCCTTTGTACTTATGATCCAGTTGTAAAAGACTGGAATGGATGGAATAATAGCATCAGCTTTAGTATGCAAATACTGTACAGTGGTACCTCAAGATACGAACTTAATTGGTGCCGGGAGGAGGTTCGTAAGGTGAAAAGTTCGTAAGATGAAACATTGTTTCCCATAGGAATCAATGGAAAAGCAATTAATGCGTGCAAGCCCAAAACTCAGAAACCGGGAAGCCGGCCACCACCACCAAAGGAGGCTTGAGCCTCCCTTTGCCCCACGCTGCTTCGCCCTGCCTGTTGTCCTGGGTGAAGTGCTGGGGGGAGGGAGTCAGGAAGGTCCTCCTGCTCCCCTCCCCAGCCAAAAACACAAAGACAGGCAGGGCGGAGCAGCGTGGAGCAAAGGGAGGCTGAAACCGCCGGCGGCTTCAGCTTCCCATTGCTCCGCGGGAGCGGCAGACCGCCTTTGTATTTTTGGCTGGGGGGGAAGCAGGAGGTGCAGGATCGGGCCGGCGGCGGGCGCGCCACGAGGTAGCAGGTCAGCATCCTGGGCGGCTGGGCGGCAGGCCGCCACCACCAAAGGAGGCTTGAGCCTCCCTTTGCCCCATGCTGCTTCGCCCTGCCTGTTGTCCTGGGTGAAGTGCTGGGGGGAGGGAGTCAGGAAGGTCCTCCTGCTCCCCTCCCCAGCCAAAAACACAAAGACAGGCAGGGCGGAGCAGCGTGGAGCAAAGGGAGGCTGAAACCACCGGCGGCTTCAGCTTCCCATTGCTCCGCGGGAGCGGCAGACTGCCTTTGTATTTTTGGCTGGGGGGGGGGAAGCAGGAGGTGCAGGATCGGGCCGGCGGCAGGCGCGCCGTGAGGTAGCAGGTCAGCATCCTGGGCGGCTGGGCAACGGGCGAGGAGGCACGGCCGAGCGGACCTGGCTCCGGCTCCGGCTAGACCTCCAGCGAGAATGGGGCGGGCAGTGGGCGCGGCGGCAGCAGTAGTGGCGAGGGTGCGTCCGATTCGGGGCTGGCGGCCCCCGACGCAGTGGGGAACATCGGCGCGGGAGGCAGGAGAGGACTGGGCGACTGGAGCAGCAGCGCGGCTTCTTTTTGCCTGGGAGGGAAGGTGAAATGCTGGTGGCTCTAGCAGCTGCTACGAGCGGCATTTCACCTTCCCTGCCAGGCAAAAAGATGCCGGGGAGAGGGGCATGCCTTCCACCTGGGAAGTCCGGCCCCATCATCCCAGAATGCCGGCATCTTTTTGCCTGGGAGAGAAAGTGAAATGCCACTCGTAGCAGCTGCTACGAGCGGCATTTCACTTTCTCTCCCAGGCAAAAAGATGCCGGCATTCTGGGATGATGGGGCCGGACTTCCCAGGTGGAAGGCGTGCCCCTCTCCCCGGCATCTTTTTGCCTGGGAGGGAAGGTGAAATGCCACTCATACTAGCTGCTATGAGCGGCAGTTCACAGCCGGGCTGGGGGGATTCCCAGCAACCTCCCGAACCCTGAACTTCCGGGTTCGGGGTTGGGGGGGGTGGCAAGCCCCCCCAGGCCAGCTGTGACCTTTTTAAAACACTCGCGCCGCTTTGCTGCTGTCTCCTGAAGCCGAACGCTAAAGCCGAACTTCCGCGTTCGGCTTCGGGAGACAGCTGCGTAGCGGCGCGGGTGTTTTAAAAGGTCGCAGCCGACCTGGGGGGCTTGCCACCCCCCCGAACCCGGGTTCGGGGTTCGGGGGGTGGTGTCAAGCCCCCCAGGCCGGCTGCGACCTTTTAAAAACACCCGCGCCACTTCGCAGCTGTCTCCTGAAGCCGAACGCTAAAGCCGAACTTCTGCGTTCGGCTTCAGGAGACAGCTGCGAAGCGGCGCGGGTGTTTTAAAAGGTCGCAGCCAGCCTGGGGGCCTTGCCACCGCCCCCGAACCCGGGTTCGGGGTTCAGGGAGGTGCTGGCAAGCCCCCCAGGCCGGCTACGACCTTTTAAAACACCTGCGCCGCTTCGCAGCTGTCTTCTGAAGCCGAACGCTAAAGCCGAACTTCCGCGTTCGGCTTCGGGAGACAGCTGCGAAGCGGCGTGGGTGTTTTAAAAGGTCGCAGCCAGCCTGGGGGGCTTCCCAGCAACCTCCCGAACCGAACCCGGGGTTCAGCAAAATTTTGCCTCTTCTTACGAACTTTGTTCGAGTTACGAACCGGCGTTCGGGAGGCTTCTGGGAAGCCCCGCCGCCCGGCTGTTACCTTTTAAAACAGCCGCGCGGCTTCCCAGCAGTCTCCGAACGCCGGTTCGTAACTCGAAAAAAGTTCGTAAGAAGAGGCAAAATTTTTCTGAACCCCGGGTTCGTATCACGAGTTGTTCGTAAGACGAGGGGTTCGTATCTTGAGGTACCACTGTATTTACAATTCAAACATTATTTAAGATCTATGAAAATGAAGAAAGAAAGATAAACCTTCTATGTAATCATTCAGGTTGATTCAGCCTTCCATCCTTCCAAGGTTGGTAAAATGAGGATCCAGACTGATGGGGCCAACATTTGACTCTGTAAATGCTTAGAGAGAGCAGTAAAGCATTATGAAGCAGCATGTAAGTCTAAGTGTAGAACCTTTGGATTGGATATGTATGTATGTATGTATGTTTGTATGTATATTATACATACACACATAATGTTCTGTCAGGCTTTCTGGTAGACTCCTCCCAAAAATTCATAGGTACAAATTTCAGACACACACACGTTTGAAAATTCAAAACAATGTTCTTTATAATGAAAATTCACTTAACCTAAGCCCTCTTTTGGTATAGCAAAGAGAACTTGTCTCCAAACAAACTGGTAATTTGTACAAGTCCCTTATCAGTTCTGTGATATTTAGCTTGCAGCTGTGAGGCAATTCACAGCCCTTCTTCTTTCACAAAGTTAAACTCACTTTGCTCTGGTTTAGTTTCAAAGCGGGGGAAAATCAGCACACAAAAGGTCAAAGTCAGTAAAGCGGTCACGAAACACAACGATCAGATAATCCTCCACAATGGCCAAACCCACCTAGCAGCCTCACTAATTACCACAGCCCCACCCAACCACAGGTGGCCTCATTTTGTTTGATAATAATCTCTCAGTTGTTGTTGCCTATGCATCGCTCTCCGCATGCATGGCTGTATCATTAACTGTTGTTCTGAATCCAAGGAGGAGCTAGATAATTGATCTCCTTCTGAGCTGTCTGCCACACTCTCCTCCTCCCTGTCACTCATGCCTTCTTGGTCAGAGGAGCCTTCATCATCAGATTCCACCAGGGGCAAAACAGGCCTGCAGCATGTGGATGTCTCCCCCACATCCACAGTCCTTGGGGCAGGAGCTGGACCAGAGCTAACCACAACACATAATATGATTTTAAACTATTTTTAAATATATCATTCCATACAATAATATTGATAATATCAATAATATATTGGTTCTTACTATAGCATTTGTTTTAATTATTATTGTTTATATAATATATATGCTGTCAAATTGATTATCAGTTTGATCCATGGAGGAGTAGCATATGTTACAAAGAAAACTGTGAATATGCAAATCTTTTTTGGGGGGGAGGGGGAGTGTTATGTAAAATCTTTGAAGTAAAATGCAATCCTCTTGCAACCCGGAAAAGGTTAACAATTGCACTATGAATTCATAAAGCTACAGTGCTGTGGGTTTCTGCTAATTTCAGGAATAGTGTTTTTGTTAATAGCATTGACTTGCTTCAACAGGTGACATTTTTATCTCCTTAGGCTGTCCATTATCCAAATGATGGGCCATCTGGAAAGGGATTCTGTTCACTGGGAAACGTGACAGGGCTGATGGTTTTTTAACTGCTAGTCATCTATGATTGCTAGGACGCATGGAAAATTAGCATTGATCCTCAAAATGAAAGAGGCTGGAGAATACTTAAGACAAGGCTTGTGGAAATACCTTCCTGACAGATGTGCCAGCTAATTAATAGTTGTCATTGCAACCTTCCTTCATGATTTGTAAATTAATATCAAGTCCATTTTCTAAAACAAACACCCACTGGTACAGCTGAGCTGTGAATGCAATTTGTAAAATCTCACCACAGCAATATGAAATGGGAATCCTCACTGTTTAAAACCTTTACTCTGTTCATATAAACAACCAGCAAAGTAGTGATCAATATGGGTGTGTGGATAGTTTGTGAATTGCATCAATCACTAATTATTTTCACCTTATAAAACTATACTGTTCCCCAATGGATGTGCATTGTTCCACCTTAATATTGTATATCTTCCTTCCCTTGTTCTTACCACTATAGAGGGATGATCAAGAGCATTCTGTCATAATGCATTACTATCTGTAATTACCATCATATGACTTACACATCTTTTCCCTCTTTTCAAGATGCTGTTTTGTCTTCATCTTGGAATATTTTCAAGCCACTTAGATAAATACAATAAACTTTAACTATCTGAGAGTTTACAATTAATGTCGCTTCAGTTTCATTGGCCAAAACAATTCCTGATATGTATAGTTTGCTACTTGATTGCAGCAAACAATGGATGTTCTTATTATAGAAGTATTACTACCGAGGACATGAAGTTAATAAACATAGCACCCTTTATGACATGTCTAGGGAAAACTTTTTTTAAAGAGACCTGTTTTCCAAGATGGTGATGAGGATAGATGCATAGCCACGTAGCAGGAGATTGAGAACAGAAAAAAGATGAAAATAACCAGGGAGAAAGACTGCATTACCATAAAAAAGAAAAAAAAGGGGGGGGATGTTTCTTCCAGCACATAAACAACAAGAAGAAAATCAAGGAAACAGTCACTACACTAAAAAATGAAGACAGTAATGAAATCACAGACAACAGAGATAAAGCACAGCTGCTTAACGCCTACTTTGTATCAGTCTTCACACAAAAAGGAACCACCAACCAACCAACCTGCAACTCAACTGCAATAAAGAACCCCAGAACCGAACTCAGCATAGACAAAAACACAATAAGGGACTACTTGTGGGAGCTCAACAAGTACAAATCACCAGGATCAGAAGGACTTCACCCCAGAGGCCTAAAAGAACTGGCAGACACCATAGCGCAGTGGTCCCCAAACTACGGCCCGCGGGCCGGATGCGGCCCGCTGAAGCAATTTATCAGGCCCGGGGAGGAGCGCACAAGATTTTATCAATAGATAAAAGATCCCGAATCTCCTGTCCATTCACCGTGGTCTCCTGCTGAGCAAGGAGGCGGTACAGAGGCAAGGTACAGGCCCGCTTTCCTCCCTGCCCCTTGCCTCTGCACCATCTCCTCCTCACCTCATCCTCCGCGGTGAATGGACGGGAGATTCAGGAACCCCCCTGAATTTGCCCGAACGGAGGCGGTGGCGGCTTCAAGGGACGAACAGCTGGTCCTTCTCGGCGCTGTGTTGCTGCAGTCTCCGAGCTCCACTGTTGTCCCCAGGCACTGTTACCTCTAAGTTGCGCTGAGAGAGAAAGAAAGAGAGAGCAGAGGGCGGCTTGCTGGTCCACGGCCCCCTGGATGAGCGGCCCCGCATGGCCCCAGCAGGGGACTTCGCCGTCGCCTCTGCCCACGTCCGGCTCTCCAGCAAAGAGGCAGTAGCCACGTCCACCCTTTTGCCCTCCACGGCGCCCAGAGCCCGGCCCCAGGCCACTGCCACCTCCTCCTCCCGGTAGCGTGCCCAACCTCTTCCTGCAGGAACGGGTGGTGGGGTGGAAGTGGTTGGACATATCTACACGCGCGCCTGCTGACTTGGAAGAGGGGAAAGAAAAAAAATCTGTGTCTCCAAAGAGGGGGGGGAAGAAAGAAAAAAAAGAGCTCCAACTTGGCGGAAGGCAGAAGGGAAGAACCGAGGGTGCTGCAGCAAGTTTGCTTGGTGAAAAGGCGGCTACTCCTTTCTGGGGCTTTTTTTTCTCTCCCGAGCATGCTGCAGCAAGTTTGCTTAGCTTTCTGGGGCTTTTTTTCTCCCCTTCCACCACCCCTTTCCGAATGTTGTTTGCCGCTTAGGAGTGACCCTCTCTCGGGCTTGTTGTGGATGCGGCGCAGATGAGGGGGAAAGCCGTAAGCGCGAATTAGCAAAACCAATTCAACCTCTTCTTCGCCTCCTTACCGACTACTGGGAAAAAAAAGAAGCTTCGTTGGGATTTTGGCTCTCCACAGAGACTTTCCAAATGTGCTTTCCTGGGCAGCTGGGCTTTTCCCCTCATCCGCACTGCATTCACAACAAGCCCGAGAGAAGGTCACTCCTAAATGGCAAACAACATTCAGACAGGGGTGGTGGAGGGGGAGAAAAAAAAGCCCCAGAAAGCCAAGCAAACTTGCTGCAGCACACTCGGTTCTCCTGCCTTCCGCCAAGTTGGAGCTCTTTGTTTCTTTCTTTTCCCCCCCCTCCTGTCTTTGGAGGCGTAGATTTTTTTCTTTCCCCTCTTCCCAGTCAGCAGGCGTGCGTGTAGATAAGTCCAACCACTTCCACCCCACCACCCGTTCCTGCAGGAAGAGGTCGGGCGTGGTACCAGGAGGCAGAGGCAGAGGCGGCGTGGGGCTGGGCACTGGGCACCGTGGAGGGCGAAGGGGTGGACATGACTGTGCCTCTTAGCTGGAGAGCCGGACAGGGGCGGAGGCGACAGCGAAGTCCGGTACTCTCTGCTCTCTCTCTCTCAGCGCAGCTTAGAAGTAACAGTGCCCGAGGACAGCAGCGGAGTTTGGAGGCTGCAGCAATATAGCACCAAGAAGGACCGTGTGTTGGTCCTTTGAAACTGCCGCCGCCTCCGTTCGGGCGAATTCAGGGGGTTAGCTGGAGAGCCGGGTGGAGGCGATGGCGAAGTCCAGTGCTGGGACCATGCAGAGCTGCTCATCCAGGGGGCCGTGGACAGGCAAGCCACCCTCCGCTCTCTCTTTCTCTCTCTGTTGCCAGCGTGGTGTATGAGAGAGAGAGAGAAAAAAAAGGGGAGAGAGAAAGAGTGAGTGAAAGAGAGAGAGAGAAAGAAAGAGAAGAGAGAGAGAGAGAGAGAGATAGGGACAGAGAGGAAGAGGGAGAGATAGAGAGGAAGAGAGAAAGGGAGAGAGCTGGAAAGAGTGAGAGACAGAGAGAAAAAGAGAAAGAGAAAAATGAGAAAATTATGGAGAGAAAACGAGGGAGAGGAAAATGAAACAAATGAGAGAGAAGGAAGAAAAGAGAGGGAAGAGAGGTGGAGAGGAAGGAGGGAGGGAGGGAAGGAAGGAATGAGAAATGGAGGGAGTTTCTTGATTTAAGTTTAAATTTACTTGTTAATAAAAATGTATAAATTACTTTATTACTTAATTACTTCTTATTTTAAATATTGTATTTGTTCCCATTTTGTTTTTTACTTTAAATAAGATGTTCAGTGTGCATAGGGATTTGTTCATAGGGTTTTTTTTATAGTCCGGCCCTCCAACAGTCTGAGGGACAGTAAACCGGCCCCCTGTGTAAAAAGTTTGGGGACCCCTGCCATAGCGGAACCACTTCTCATCTACCAAAAATCCTGGACCACTAGAGATCTACCGGAAGACTGGAAACAAGCTGACTTAGTCCCCATCCACAAAATACCTGGCCGGTGACTTATCCCCGGCCCGTTTTGCTGCAGGGCCAGGGAGACACTGATTAGATTAGATTTAGATTTATTGGATTTATATGCCGCCCCTCTCCGCAAACTCGGGGCGGCTCACAACAATAATAAAAAAACAGCACAGTACATAATACCAAATCCAATGCCCACCAATCTAATTACAATTTAAAATTAGTAATCTCATAAAAACAGTATATATAAAAAACAGGCACACAGTCAATCAATCAACAAACAACATGGGCAAGGGGGAGGTGTTTTAGTTCCCCCATGCCTGACGGCAGAGGTGGGTCTTAAGGAGTTTACGAAAGGCAGCGAGGGTGGGGGCAATCCTAATCTCAGGGGGGAGCTGGTTCCAGAGGGTTGGGGGCCCCACAGAGAACGCTCTTCCCCTGGGTCCTGCCAGACGACATTGTTTAGTCGACGGGACATGGAGAAGGCCAACTCTGTGGGACCTAACCGGTCGCTGGGATTCGTGCGGCAGGAGGCGGTCCCGAAGATATTCTGGTCCGGTGCCATGTAGGGCTTTATAGGTCATAACCAACACTTTGAATTGTGACCGGAAACTGATCGGCAACCAATGCAGACTGCGGAGTGTTGGAGTGATATGGGCATACTTGGAGAGGCCCATAATTGCTCTCGCAGCTGCATTCTGCACGATCTGAAGTTTCCGAACACTTTTCAAAGGTAGCCCCATGTAGAGAGCGTTACAGTAGTCGAGCCTCGAGGTGATGAGGGCATGAGTGACTGTGAGCAATGAGTCCCGGTCCAAATAGGGCCGCAACTGGCGCACCAGGCGAACCTGGGCAAACGCCCCCCTCGCCACAGCTGAAAGGTGTTTTTCTAATGTAAGCTGTGGATCGAGGAGGACGCCCAAGTTGTGGACCCTCTCTGAGGGGGTCAATAATCCCCCCCCCCAGGGTAATGGACGGACAGATAGAATTGTCCTTGGGAGGCAAAACCCACAGCCACTCCGTCTTGTCTGGATTGAGTTTGAGTTTGTTGACACCCATCCAGGCCCCAACAGCCTCCAGGCACCGGCACATAACTTCCACTGCTTCGTTGACTGGACATGGGGTGGAGATGTACAACTGGGTATCATCAGCATATTGATGATACCTCACCCCATGCCCTTGGATGATCTCGCCCAGCGGTTTCATGTAGATATTAAATAGCAGGGGGGAGAGGACCGACCCCTGAGGCACCCCACAAGGGAGAAACCTCAGGGTCGACCTCTGACCCCCCACTAACACCGACTGCGACCGACCGGAGAGGTAGGAGGAGAACCACTGAAGAACAGTGCCTCCCACTCCCAACCCCTCCAGCCGGCGCAGAAGGATACCATGGTCGATGGTATCAAAAGCTGACCTTCGGCGTGGCCGCCATCTTGTTTTTTCGGCCGAGATCTCGCGAGATTTCACGACATCTCGGCCACCTCCTGGGAAGGCTTTGGCCTTCCCAGTGATGTGATCCAGGGTGGAGCCTGCAGCCGTATAAAAGTGCTGGGCAGGCTCCAGGGCCTCCTTTTCACCCTGGATGCCAAGCAGTGAACACCCGGCTGGGTTTCGCTGCGTCTGGAGGCCATTTTGAACGACCTCATGGCATTGTCCATTTTGGGAGCACAGGCCTCATCGGAGGCCTTTGGGTTTGATTTTGGCTGGGCAGAGAGCTTTCCTTGGTTTCCATGGGGACAAAGGGGACTCTCTCTGGGCAGGCTTTTCCTCTGGGGAGGGTTTCTTGCCACCATACCTCGGAGGTGGCTTTAGTCCAGGGGGGTGCGGCCTAGCAGGTCTGGTTTAGGCCATCAAGCCTTTGGACCTGGGGGCCATAAGGGACTCCCACTCCGCTTGAGTAGTCAACCAGGGATTACCCCTCACTTGGGATTAAACTTCTCTTTTTTCTGCTTTATTCTCTGCTTGGCTTGGATGGCACCTATGAGGCAGAAGCCTGTGGCACCGCCGGCGGAGTCCAGGGTGTGGCCCAGGAGGGCCTCGAGACCTTCAGCCCGGGCCCGGTCAGCCCAAGAGGACATCCAGGCAGGGGTAAGGAGGGAAGGCAGAATGAGGGGTCCCACTGTTAATGAATCTGTTATGCCTGCTCATACTTGGTCTAGGATCATTGAGAGGCTGGATGACCTGGATGCCCGCTGGAGGTCGGTATACGGGCCGGGTGGCACTATTCCCTCAGCTCCAGCAGCCCTTGGAGGACCACCAGGTGAATCAGTGGCCCAGACCGGGCAGATGACAGCGTCCCCCGGCTCGGTAGGAGCCGGGTCCTCATGGATGGCTTCTACCCCTTTGGGGGCAGGTGAGACTACACCACACCCAACACTACAACCGCTCCTCCCTCTGACCGGGCAGGCCATTGTCCCCCTGGGTTTTGGGAGTGGGGTCAACACCTTGAGTAGCTCTGCCATCACCTGTAGCCAGGTGTGGGCTTCCCCCACTGCTACAGCGGTGCCTCAGGCCCCTTCAATGGCTACAGTGCCCTCGAATGGGTCAGGGGAGGGAACTGTGGGGGTTACCACCATTTTGGACCCTTTAGCCACCATTAAGGCGGCCGCCATTCCTTGGGGGTTACCCTCCACACCCCTGGGGTTTCACCTCCATCCTTCTGTCAGGGAGGCTATTTGGAAGGGGGAGTATATAGACCTTTTCTCCCTCCTTAACAGGGAAGTCCCCAAGAAGGAGAACGAGGGTGAAGTTAAAGTGGATAAACCTAAAAAGGTTAAGGTTAACAGATGCTTCAGCTCGTGGCTGTATGCATACTTAACCTACGCCTCAATAGTGATTCAGAGGGAGCCCGCTCAGGCTCTCTCTATGCTTAAATATATTGATTTAATTGCCCGTGCTCACTTTGAGTACAAGGGCACAATTTGGCATAATTATGATGAGGCGTTTAGGATGCGGGTAGCGTTTG
Source organism: Erythrolamprus reginae (assembly GCF_031021105.1). Taxonomy (NCBI): domain Eukaryota; kingdom Metazoa; phylum Chordata; class Lepidosauria; order Squamata; family Dipsadidae; genus Erythrolamprus; species Erythrolamprus reginae. The sequence continues at coordinate 133,010,490 of NC_091951.1, forward strand.
ATCCCACACTCCCTTGGGACATAGTCGTCCCCGATTTGTGGTTCATGGCAACTTATATGTCCGGGACCGGGGGTGACCGTACAGACAGTGAACATTTTATGGAGGGCGAGACCATGGCTCGGGCTGCTGGGGGAGGCGCAGCTAAAGCTGCCCCTCCGTGTCATGCGTTTGCAGCTAGGGGCGTGTGTTTTCACCCCTCCTGCAGATTCAGACACGTGTGTGGGAGCTATGGGGGCTCCCACGCCACTAGTGCATGTCCTAAGCCCAAAAGAGATAAGGACAAGAAGAACGGGGGAGGGCAGAACAAACGTCCCCGCCCTCTGGGGGAAAAGGGTCCCAGCCCAATTAAGCTAGAAGTGCTGCGGGCCTGGTTACAGGAGTATGACCCTCGCGAGAGAGCGGCTGCTCTCTTACAGGGTTTTACGGAGGGTTTTAGAATTACATACATAGGGCCTAGGAAGGCCTTCATGTCCAACAACCTTAAATCGGTTGTGGGTCATGAAGACATTGTTAGGGCTAAAATTCAGAAGGAGGTGGCCGAGGGCAGGGTATTGGGGCCTTTCCCGTGCCTGCCCTCGCCAGCTCTTCAGGTGTCCCCATTAGGGGTGGTTCCTGAGAAGGCCAGTGGTGAATTTAGGTTGATTCACCACCTGTCCTTCCTGAAAGGAGATTCAGTGAATGATTTCATTCCTGATGAACTCTGTTCGGTCCGCTATGCATCTTTTGATGCGGCAGTGGCCATGGTTAGGAAGTGTGGGGTATGAGCTCTTATGGGAAAATGCGACATTAAGTCGGCATTCTGGCTCCTCCCCATACACCCAGATGACTTTGAGCTCCTGGGCTTTCACTTTGAAGGTGGTTTTTACGTAGATAGAGCATTGCCGATGGGATGCTCCATATCTTGCTCCCTGTTCGAGGGCTTTAGCACCTTCTTGGAGTGGGCGCTTAGGAGGCAGATGGGTCTGGGCTCGGTCATTCACTACCTCGATGATTTCCTGTTGGCGGGGCCTGCGCATTTGAGCAATGTTCTGCTCTGATGCTGGCCTTCGAAGCCCTTTGTGCTCAGCTTGGGGTCCCTTTGGCCCTGGAGAAGACCGAGGGCCCCACTACCAGGATTACTTTTCTGGGTATTGAATTGGACTCGGTGGAGCAATCTTGCAGATTGCCCCCTGATAAGCTGCTCAAGATCCGGAGCAAGCTTGACATAGTATTAGGTAGTCGGAAGGTGACCCTTCATCAGTTGCAGGAACTTGCCGGGCTTCTTAACTTTGCCTGCCAGGTCATAGCTCCTGGCAGGGCTTTTTCCCAGAGAGTATATACCGCGATGAAGGGGCTGCGTTTGCCCCATCATCGCACCTGCCTGAGCCCCGGGGTCAAGGATGACCTGCATGTATGGCAAGGATTTTTGGCCCACTTTAATGGTCTGTCCTTTTGGAGGCACGAGCTTCTTTTGGAAGCTGAGTTACAGCTCTGCTCGTATGCTGCGGGGACCTGCGGGTTCGGGGTTATCTTAGGTGACCAGTGGTGCCATTCCATGTGGCCTCTGGAATGGAGGGCCTTTCCCCTAGTTAAGGATTTGACCTTCCTGGAGCTCTTTCCACTTATAGTAGCTTTAGAGCTGTGGGGAGAGCAATTTAGAGACAACTTGGCTGTAGTCCACGTTGTGAATACCCTGTCATCTAAAAGTGACAGGGTCATGCGGCTTGTCCGCCATTTTGTGCTCAGGTCGTTGTCTCTAAATGCCCTGTTTCTGGCTTTGCATGTGCCCGGGCTGGATAACGGGATCACTGACGCCTTGTCCTGTGGTCAGTTGTCCAGGTTTCAGACCCTGGCTCTGGGGGCTCGCGCATCACCGGAAGCCTTCCCCGACCACCTGTGGAGCCTGGGCGGGCTCCTGAACAGTGGAGGATGGAAGCTAACAGGGCCATGGCCCTCTCAGTGGCACCAAGCACCTTGAGGGCATACCAGAATGCAGGTAAGGAGTTTTGGGATTTTAGGCAAACCAGGGCTTACCCTCACATTTGGCCCTTCCCAGTGGATCACCTTATGGAGTTCTGCATGCTGCTTAGGCAGCTCGGCTTATCAGTTAGGACTATTAGATCTAGGCTGTCAGGCCTCGCCTTTTTATCTAAGGCCAGTGGCTCTCTAGACTTCACCTGTGACTTCCGCATACGGAGGATGCTGGAAGGTTGGGTGAGACAGTGACCAGTGTCCCCAGTGGACAGTAGACGGGCATTAACTGTGCAGCAGCTGTCCCTTATTAACCAAGCTTGGAACAGCCTGTGCGCCTCTTTGTATGAGGCCTGCCTCTTTCAGGCTGCGGCCAGTGTTATGTTTTTTGGGGCCCTTCGAGTCAGCGAGGCTATGGCCTCCTCTCAGGCTGACAGGTCCCTCCGAGCTTTTCAGATTTCCAATCTGCAATTTGGCGAGGGGAGTGTCTCCCTGTTGGTGAGACAATCCAAAACTGACCAATTGTGTAGGGGTGTCAGGATAGAGTTGACGGCTGCCACCGATAAGTCTGTATGCCTGGTGGCAGCTCTCTCTAATTTCTGTAGTCTTAGAGGGGTGGGGCAAGGGTACCTTTTTAAACACCAGGATGGTACCCCTCTGACCCGTTATCAACTTTGGGCTTTAGTGACTAGGGCTCTGGGCAAGATTGGCATTGACCCTGCTGGTTATGGAACACATTTATTCCATATCGGTGCTGCAACTAGTGCAGCAGCATCCGGTTTCCTGGGTCAGAGGATCCAGGAGATTGACCGTTGGCGGTCAGCGGCCTATTTGGGTTATGTACGGCCAGCTGAGGGATTAGAGCAGGATCTCAGGCTAGATAACCTTTCTCTGCCCTCTTCTAGATAGCCCCGCCAGTGCGAGACCGACGGCGTTGCTGTGCGGCCACAGTATAATCTTTTGGGCTGGCCGCTCTGCAGCACGAACTGCCGTGGGGACCCAGCTGTCATTGGGCCGAAGGGTCAACATCATATGGATGGGGAGAAGAGGTTTGCAGTGGGAGGGGCTTCTTCCACTGCTTCTGGGAGGGCGGCATGTGGTGGCCGCACCCAGGTGGTTGGTCTTGCACTTTGGTGGCAATGACCTATGTATGCTTGGGGGTCTGGCTCTGATGTGTCAGGCTCACGAAAACTTGCACATTGTTTGCACTGTTTGCACATCCAGACAAGTGGTCTGGTCTGAGATCCTCCCGAGGATCATTTGGAGAGACGCCATTTCCCCTAGGGCCATTCAGCTAGTCAGGAGAAGGGTGAATAGGGCTTTGGGTAGGATGGTTAGAGAGTTAGGGGGGATAGTGGTTGCCTATCCCCGCATCACCATAGATCAGCCGTGGCTTTACCGGCTGACGGTGTTCACCTGTCAGACCAGGGGAACACCATCTTCTTACAGGACCTGCAGCGGTCACAGCGCGAGCTGGTGCAGTTAGAGGGGGGAGTCGGGGGGCCAAGATAGAGATCTGACCCCCACTCCATGGCAGGTTAGGGGCGGAAAACTGGATGGTGGTTTAGCAACTGCGTGTTCTCCGTTGGGCATCTTTGTGGATGATTGACAGGTTCTCTCCAAAGGCTTGTGGTGGAAACGACCTGAGCAATTGGGGGGAACCTGTCTTTGGGTCCCGCCCATTGCTTTCCCCTTGTATGGGATAGACGGCAGGACCTCCCACATGCAAGTGCATGGCAGTGAGTCAGGTGAGGGCGTGGCCATATGTTGCCCCGGAAGTTTTTCTGACGTCATTTTCCGCCCCAGAAGCAATTGTTTGATCCTGCGGATCCTTGTTTAGGGTTATAGTTAATGTATGCAAATTTATTTAAATAAATTATGCAAATTTAATTAATAAAAATGACCCATTTTAAATCCAGCTCTTGTGTCCGTGTCGTTACTCCGCCTCTGCTGCAAAGGTAAAAAGACTGACACAGACCTATCAGTTTGACTTCTATACCTGGAAAAATACTGGAGAAAATAATAGAAAAACAACTTTGCCACTACCTAGAAACAAACAAGATAATATCCAACAGTCAACATGGGTTTGTCAATAATAAATCCGGATGAGGAACAACGGCTGGAAGCTGACCAAGGAGTGATTCAAACTGGAAATAAGGAAGAACTTCCTGACGGTCACAGCGATCAACCAGTGGAGCAGCCTGCCTGCGGAGGTTGTGAACTCCCCAACTCTGGACACTTTCAAAAGGAGATTGGACTGCCATTTGGCTGGGGTGCTGTAGAATTTCCTGCTCAGGCAGGGGGTTGGACTTGATGACCTGCATGGTCCCTTTCAACTCTAACAATAAATAAAAATAAATAAAAACAATTGTTCAGTTGAGAATCAATAAGAATAATTTAGTAAGTATTATTAAATCCTTTTCTGACCATTTAAAAATAAAAAGGTGAGAGTAACATAGTTCTTCTGTTTCCTTTTCTTTTATTACCTGTGACCTCAGAAGACAAAGTTGAAATTGGAGAGAGAGTGGGGGAAGGAGGGAGGGATGGAGGCTATCTACTAAATTCAGTATGGCTGAATCTTTTCATTATAAGGCCAAACAGAAACATTAACTTTGGAAAATGCAGTAAGTTCAAAGAAGTTCGCAGCTAGACAAAGTTGGGCAAAATGCAATGAAGGAAACACACAGCAACCTTTAGTTGTATGAAGAGGGGAAGAAAGGAAATACTATAAAAGCCAAAGCTTTCAAAACTCACCAGCAACAAACATGAAAAATGTCATCCCACCGAAAGACACAACAGTCTTCATTTTTAAAGCATTTCTCTGAAGCACAGAACAATCAAATTATTTGTCTGCTTGGGTAACATGAAGATGGTATTATCAATGGACCCTCTGCAGGTGCAAGATAAGATAGCAAGAAAGGAATGTTGTAAAGCTACCTTCCATTGTAACTGACTGATTTGGTAAGCTGGACATTTCATACTTCATAAAAAGGATTATGTTAAAGTCCCTTTCAGTCCAATGGGCTATATCTATCTTCTTGCAGCTATTTGATTCATTACTAAAAGTTCTTCTTTCAAAAGGAGGCAACTGTATTAAATGTCTGAAATTAGACCTACCCTACTGGCACAAAAGAAAGAGATCTCCTCAGATGAATTGTTATGAGTGGGAGAATGACTAGCTGAGAAGAGCAGTTTACTTCATTTTTCTTACTTTTTTAAACAGATCTCAGAAATTGTAACAAATGTGAACATCTTATTATAGACAAGAAACAATAAATATCAATGGAGATTCCTAATTATCCAGGTAATGATTATCCCAAAAGTGCTTTTTCAAGAGAAAACTGGACTTCCTGGTTTTTCTTTGAAGACTTTTTGCTTCTCGTTCAAAAAGTTTCTTCAACTCTGACTGGTTGGTGGGGAATGGAAAGATTTATACTCCTTGCAGGCAGCTATTGATTTTCATTCTTTAAGCAAGTACTTAAGGTCACCTGTTGGTTTATCTGTGTCATCAGAATCACCTGAGTGGTTCACTCAGTGATGACAGAGATAAACTTCCAGGTGACCTTAACAACCCACTAAATGAATGCAAATGACCAACTGTCTGCAAAGAGTATAAATCCTTCCATTCCCAACCATCCAGTCAAAGCTGTAGAAGCTTCTTGGATGAGAAGTGAAATGTCTTCAAAGAAAAACCAGAAAGTTTGCTTTCTTTCTTTCTTTCTTTCTTTCTTTCTTTCTTTCTTTCTTTCTTTCTTTCTTTCTTTCTTGCTTTCTTGCTTTCTTGCTTTCTTGCTTTCTTGCTTTCTTGCTTTCTTGCTTGCTTGCTTGCTTGCTTGCTTGCTCGCTCGCTCGCTCACTCACTCACTCACTCACTCACTCATTCATTCATTCATTCATTCATTCATTATAATCTAAAACCCATTAAAAGCCACTTATCTCGTTTAGAGGCCAGATCAAGGTGTTTATCAAGTTCCTCAAGTTGCCTCTTGAAAAAGCACCTTTGGGACATAAGAAAAAATAGCTTTTAGGCAAGATTTTTCATGGAGAGCTGCAAGGTCACATTTGGCTATACAGACTATAAAACAGGGTGATTAAATGTTGTCTTTTTTATACTGAATAGAGAACACCCATAACAGGGGGGAAAATAACTTTTTTATTGCCTTCTGGAATTTAGTTCCAGAAAAACCTTTTTAAAAAAGCTTTGTGTCAAAAGATCATTCCCCACAAAGTCTGGAGGCCCACAACCCTGCCTTGTTTTTCAGAAAGCTCCAAAGACCTGGTTTTTCCTTTGGGCTGGATCGGGAGGTCCATGCCTGTTTTGACTGTTTCTGGAAGGTTATTTCTTATTTATTTAGAATTATTTATTTAGAATAAGCATACATCCTCCCCTTATTTTATATGTCTCAACTCAAGGCAGCATCAATAATATTTTTATCTCTTATTTTTCCCACCATTACAATCCTATGACCTGGGTTGGGTTGGGTTGGGCTGAGAGAGTGACTAGACCAAAATCACCCAGCTGGGAAGATCAGAATTCAATCTAGTTTGGCACCAGACTAAATGGGTGAATGGGTTGATGAATGGAGGTACATCTGGCCCACTATGTTTTACAATATTTTAATTGGGAGAGGGGCTGTTATCTACTATATTAATTCAGTATATATTATAAATCATACCTCAATTGGGTGGGTATAGAAATTGATTTAATAAATAAATAAGGTTATAAATATATTGGATAAATTAACACCTTTTTCACTTCATGGAAGGGCAAACTGGGCAAGCTCTGCTTTTTTTCTATTTCAGTAATTAAAGGTCAAATAAATATCACCTGTAATTTTCTAACAAGAAACATGCCAAGTTAGTAGGATGATTTGCAAATGAGAGAAATCTCTTCAGGGAAAAAAAAGTAAATTGCTTTCAAACCCTCAGTATAAATACTTCCATTTTCTTCTCCCAAAGAGCAAAAAGTTCATCTTTTTTTCTTTCTTTGGTTTTCAAAGTAACAGGCCAAGAAATAAATATTCCATGGAAAAAAATGTAGAATTGGAAAAGGAAATCTTTGGTTTGGTTTGGGCCACCTGCTAAGTGCTGTACTACACTAATAAGATATCACTTTAGCCTTAAGATTTCAAGAGTGTATAACTAGCTCATTCTGTAGAATAGAATCTGCAAAAAGGTTGTACAAAAAAAAATGGCAAAATTTCATGTGCAGTAGTTTCAGGCAAACCTGTTCAACAAACCCACTTAATATCGTGACTAAAACATTACAGAAAAGTGAAGGAAAAAGAAAGATTGGAATACAAGTAGTTCTCAATTTACAGCCACAATTGACCCCAAAATTTGTGTTGATAAGTAATGTTGCGGTTAGCTCTGGCCCAGTTCCTGCCCCAAGGAATATGGAGGTGGATGCAGGGGAAACATCAACATGTCATAGACCTGTTTTATTGCCAACAGAGTCAGGTAGTGAAGTTTCCTCGGAAGAAGAAGGTGGAGGAGACTTGGAAGAGGGGGGCTTGGCAGATAGCCCAGGAAGCCAATCTCCATTATCTTCAGTAGAGTCGGATGATGAATTGCTAGACCCACACATGCGTAGAGTTATGCAGAGGAGAGAGCAACTGAAGAAATATTACAGGCGATAGAGAATCCATCTGTGGTTGGGTGGGGCTCATGTAATTATAGCCGCTGTTATATTGGCAGCATGTGGGCTTAGCAGCGTAGAGATTATCTGATCATAGTCGCTGGGAGTTTGAGAAAAGAAATCCTTGTAAGTTTTTGCCACATCTGGAACAAACAGTATTTGTGCTGAACTTCACAGTACTGGTTTATTGCTGATTTATTGCTTGACTTGTTATCGGATTGTAATCCATTACTGCCTTGTTTGTACAAGAATTCCCTTTGAATTCTAAAAGGGAGTTTTGCTTCTCTTTTGTCGCGATAAAAAACATTTGCTGGAATTCTACTGCGTGTGTGTGTCTGTTTTGAACCAATTTCCTTTTCATTGGAGGCTTGTACTAGAAGCCGGCAGAACAAGTAAGACATTTGTTAAGTGAGTTTTGCAAATTTTACAACTTTGTTTGCCATATATGCTTAGTAATCACTTAATGATTGTTAAATAACCTGGTTGTTAAGTGAATCTATTCTCCCCATTGACTTTGCTTGTCAGAAGATTGCAAAAGTGGCTCACATGACCCCTAGACATTGCAACCATCATAAATAGGAGTCAATTGTCAAGCAATTGAATATAAATCACATGGCCACAGGGATGCTGCAATAATGATCATAAGTCGTTTTTTCCAACACTGTTGTAATTTTGAATATCACTGAGTGAACTGTTGTAAGTACAAGACTACTTGTTTATCTATGACATTATGAAACACCAAAACTTTCTTACATTGTCAGATTAACCCTGCTGTTCTGTTTTAAAAAAGTTATAAATCTTCTGTTCCCGGGTCACCCTGACCCGGACCGAAAACTCTTCATTTGCAGTGCTTATGTTTGGTCAATTTGAATACTTTTTTCACTTGAAAAGTAGTCTGAACATTTCTGCACACAATGATATGAAAATTGAACTGAAGAAATTAATCCTTATTGGTTTATTTTGCACATAAATATGCCTCCCCCCCGTTTTTGTGATTTTTTTTTAGGTTTATTGATAATTATGCCTGCAAAATACATTCTATTTTACTAAAGTTGGTGTGGGATTGGTAGCTTGAACATTTCTGAACATAATGATATGAAAATTGAACTGGAAAAATTGATGCATATTGGTTTATTTTGCACATAAATGTATGCCTCCCCCCATGTTCAATTATTTCAATTTATATAAAAATTATGCTGTTAATTTCAAACTTACATACTTTTTTTTAGTAAAATGGATTTGTTTCATAAAATTAGTTCTCTGGCTACAATGTGGTTGATTTTCAAAAGGATATTCCAAATATTTCTAGCCAAATATGTATAAAAAGTGACAATAATGGCACACAGCAAGGCCGAGGGGGGGTGGCCCTTTTGTGGCAAAAATAAACCAATAAGAACCATTTTTTCCAGTTCATTTATATTTTTCTTATATTCATAAATGTTCAATTTAGTATATCAAACCTTTTGGGGGAAAATTCCTTGGGGATTTGTAGCCTTAAAAAAATAGAAATTGACACGAAATTCAGAAACGATGGGGGGGAGGGGCTTTTTGATCAAAATAAAAATATAAGTCTCAATTTTTCCAGTTCAATTTTCATATCATTATGTTCATAAATGTTCAAACTAGTTTTCCAGTTGAAAAAGTTTTCAAAAAGACCAAATTCAAGTACCTAAAAAAAATTATTTTGGTCCAGGTCTATATGACCCGAACAGACTAAACATGACTTTTTTTTTGCCCAGAAAAAAAATTTTTCCCCCACCCCCACAAATATTTTTTTGATGATCAGCATTGTTAAATTGAGTAAATGAATGCCTAAGATTTTAAAGAATATTTCGGATTTGGAGCATAAAAAAATAAAAAGTGAAAATGGTTGCAAGCAGCTGAGGGGCGGGGGGGAAGGCCTTATTTCTGATGTTAAAAAACCAGTAAGAATCATTTTTTTCAGTTCCTTTATATTTTTCTTATATTCAGAAATGTTCAAGCTACCAATCCCACACCAACTTCAGTAAAATAGAATGCATTTTGCAAGCAAAACTATCCATAAATTGAAAAAACTTTCACAAAAACGGGGGGGGCGTGCATTATATCAGCAAAATAAACCAATAAGATTTACTTTTTTAATTGCAATTTTCATATCATTGTGTGCAGAAATGTTCAGACTACTTTCCAAGTGAAAAAAGCTTTCAAAAAGACCAAACATAAGCACTGCAAATGAAGAGTTTTCGGTCCAGGTCAGGGTGACCCGGGAACAGAAGATTTTTAACTTTTTTTGCCCAGCAAAAACTAAGCCACCCACCCCCCAAAAAAAATTCTCATAGAGAGAACCCCTGAAATGATGAATAGTCATGAAATTTCAAGTTTCAGATATGCAGGGAAAATTTTTTACAGGGACTCAAACTTGGCTTCGGGTCAAATAGACCCGAAACAGAACAGCAGGGTTAAACCCATATCATATTTATATTTATTAATGAACAGTTTAGGCTGTTACATCAATCAGCAAACTCATTCCGATTGGAATATATCTTACAAGCAATGTGCTTTCTCACACAAACTCACCCACCCCAATTGAAGTACTTACAGGTCAATTAATTCCCTAGTCAAATAACATAAAACTATGAAATTTAGAATAGACTTGCTGTGTCACCGGTGTGAATTTCTCAATAATCTTTAGTCAATTTAAATGCCAGAACACTTCAATCTCCTCTAATCTCACTGGGCCTTATGCAGGTAAAATCATTCTTCATTTCTTATTGTGAAAGCAGATGCGGGCTTTAAAGACCAATTTCCCTGAGGGCTTTTTTCATTGTTCTCTCCATCAAACTTTATGAAGCTTCCATTTAGCTTATCATTTTCAGTGCAGTTCCAACTAGGCATGAGGTAAGGTTGATTATCATCTGCTGGAGGCATTGTCTGATAAAAGTAAGCAGCCTGTCTTGGTTCTCTTTTATGGAAAAATGCATCAGGGATTATGTATGGAAAACATAGAAGCAAGGTTAATTGTTCAAGATTCAACACATGAAGAGGGACCAAGCAATGTATAACTCAATATTTCAAATGAAGTTTTTATTCTTATTAAAGGGTGGGTGGGTGGGTGGAGAGCCTTAATCAGTTACAGAATACAGCAAGGAATAATTTCAGTATTTCAACTGTTCATGATTTTCCCAATTACACTATCTGCACTCCCAATTACATTATCTGCACTTCTATTCTACTAGTTTTTCTCATCATTCACCCATTTCCTCCCATGTTGACTGTATGACTATAACTTGTTGCTTATATCCTAAGATTTTTATTAACATTGCTTCTTCATTGCTTATTTGACCCCTATGACAATCATTAAGTGTACCACATGATTCATTTTATTTTATGTACGCTGAGAGCATATGCACCAAGACAAATTCCTTGTGTGTCCAATCACACTTGGCCAATAAAAATTCTATTCTATTCTATTATTGGGTCATTTATCTGAATGAACAAAAACAAGAAGAGAGAAAGAAATGTAAAATGTAATGAAAAAGACAGGTAGTGAAGTTCCATCCTTTGAAAGACCCTAACCTAAGGTTCCAGTAATTTAGAAATTATTTTTTAAAATAGTGATCCCAATGTAAAAAAAAGAAGAAGAAGAAGAAGTGCTTTGCACAAAAATGATGTTGTCAGCACAAGAAGACAAGAACTTTCTGGGAATCTAACTATGCCAAGGGTCAGAGTCCAACAAATTATTATCTTCTCTTGATGGCAACTTTCATTGCCAGAAGGTGGGAGAAAGAACAAAGAGAGTGTTATTCTGGACCTAATCCTCACCAACAGATAGGAACTAGCTGAAGAAATGAAGTTTATTGACATCTTAGAAGAAAATGATCCTGTTATCTTGAATTTGTGATGCCTAGAGGCAAAATTCAGAAAAGCTAGGCCTTTATACCAGGCTTTAGAAGATAACTTTTTATGAATTTGAGGAAAGTTAGGGAAGATTCTATCAGTGGAAAATATGTTGAAAAGTATTCAAGAAAGATAGAATGAAACCTGATGCTGAAGATTCGATTGCAAGCAATGTACAGAAGAAAGATAAATAGGAAAAATCTGAAGAGGCCAGCATTGATGTATGCAAAATTGATGTACTGGTATGCAAAAACAAATGAAGAGGGAAAAGAAAATGTACAGGAAATGGAAGGAAGGGGACATTATCAGGGAGCCTAAAGTGCCTTCCCATACGATCTTCCACATTGTCTAAAATATCTAGCTATTGCACAAAGTGTTGCCATAAAATTTAAAGATTACAAGGGACCTAGTCCAAATTGTGTGAAGACAGGAATCACACAATCACACAAATGAATGTCCAATCTTTTCTTGAAAACCTTCTGTGAGCTTTTCTGTGAGTGACAGTATACAACTGCAGGAGGCAAGCCTCCAGACCCTTTATCATCTTTGTTGTTCCTTTCTGAACTCTTTCCACAGCTTTGCTCTTATTGTCAGAAAATTCCATATTTCCTGGTTGGATACCCCTGCCAAATTTCTACCCATTGCTTCTTGTCCTACCCTTGGGTGCTAACAAGAATAAATTAATGTCCTCTTCCCTGTGGCAGCACTTCAAGTATTGGAAGATTGCAATCCATCTTCTTTTTGTTAAATTAAACATATCTAATTCCTTTAGCTGTTGCTTCATATATTTGGTTTCCAAACCTCTTATCATCTTTCTTCTTTTTTTCTGTACTGTTTGTAGGGTATCAGCTTATTTTTTTTCTTTTTCTTTTTTGCATTGTTGTGACCTGAGCCACGGGTGAGTTCCTCTGGTTTGGACCAGATTGCCCAAATCGGTAGCGACCTGTTGGTGATGTCACAATGACATCATGGATCTGCTTTGGTTATCGCTGGTCTGCGGGTGCTGCCATCTTTAAAAAAAATTTTTTTAAAAAATATTTTATTGTTTGGAAGTTTTTTCCCCTCTGCTGCTGCTAGAAAGAAGGCCCTCCTGCCTGCTCCTGGGTTTATACTTAACTTTATTCCTTTGTCCGAAGCACAGCTGATCAGTCCTGAGCTGTGTTTTGGGCTGACTAGAGCTACTGAGCATGTGCAGAAGCAGAATTGCATGATGGGAGGCACGGGCATGTGAGTGGAGCAAACGGCAAGCATGAAACGTCACAATGCAAATCTGTGGTGAAGCTAAGTGGAACCCACCCCTGACCAGAGCTGATCTCATTACTTCAAATATAGCCTTGCCAATGTTATCTAATGTATCACTATAACTTCCCATATCTTGATGCTGCACTATTGACACATACTTGAGTCATGATCCACCAGGACATCTAGATCCCTCTCATAGTACTACTGTGTACAAAATCTTTATAATGTATTATCCTTACATTTATGTGGATTGCATCAATGAAGATAATTCACAATGATGGATTGCAATGGACTTTATTTTGTGTGAATGGGATATATAGTATGTTTACATAGACAGATATACAAACATTCAAAATATTTTTTCAAGAAAATTAGATATTCTACTTATATGGAAGTGAGGAAAGCCATCAGCTTCCTCAAGAGTAAACCCAAGAGTAATCACCCAGGAGTAAATATTCATACTAAATTGCCTAGAAGTTTAAAATGAGAGAGTTTTTTAGCAGAAAAGGAAAGAAAGGTCAGAGAAACTCTGTTCATTTAAGAGGCTTAACTCTGGAATAATTCATCTCATCTGAACTGTTCCTCAAGGAATGCCAACTAGGAAATAAAAAAGACCTTCCTTCAATAAGTAAAAGAATTATTTAAACTTTCTCAGCTGTGGCATTCATAACTTTTATGTTGGGGACAGAAACACAAAATAATGTTTATTTTCATTGCCAATGCTGGCTTATTTGCTTCATTAAAACTATTGTTTGATTTGGAGCTTCAGAAAGAAGGCTACATTGCTACATTGTGTTGTGGTTCAGTCTGGGACCCCTCCGGGAATGGCTGACCTTCTGTCGGTTTCCAGCTCAGAGGGAGAGGCTGAGGAACAGGAGGTGCAGACTGACGAGGAAGAGGAATCCCAGGCTGAAGAAGAAGGACAGCCAGAGTCCCACCAGGGGGAGCTCTCCCCAGCAAGCAGTCTGGATTCCTTAGGGGAAAATGCTCAAGACATCATAGATATGCGACAAAGGAGAGCTAATCAGAGACGGACTCAATTGGCTAAGTATTTCCAGCATTAGAGGTCACAGCTGGGTTTGGGTGTGGTGCTCTTGGGAAAGGATAAAAGGCGGACCCACCCTTCCTGGCTTGTGGAGTTTTATCTTGGAGATTCGTGAGACCTGTCTGTGAACTTTGGTGGCTTACAATCCTGGTTTGTGCCTTGGACTATTGAAACCTTGGGGGGGTGTGCCAGCAAGAAGCTTGTGGTATTGACTGGACATCAGGACCCTGCTGTAACGTATTATAGCTTGTCTGTTGTGAAGACAGGTTTTCCTTTGTGCTTATTTTTTCCAGCTATAAAATACTTTTGGCTTTTACCAGAGTGTCTGGCTGTTTTTTCAGTTGGTGTTGAGGTCTGGGAAAACCCAGACAGAACACATTGTAAGAATTTGAGGGGCAGATAAAAATATATTCAAACTCTTCCATAGTCTACTAGCAGCAACATGGGTATTAGAGAAAGAGATGTAAGATGAAGAAAGCAGCACCAAAGCATCAATCCCACGATTATCTACCATGGTCATGATCTCATACATATAGCCCCCCTCCCCCCCAAAAAAGAGCAGAATCTGTGGCATAATGTTGCAACTGTGCATTTACATTTTGACAAAAGTGGAGAGAAGTAATCTAGTGAAGTATAATTTGCTTGTCCTACATTTACAGCACATTATCTCTCTGTTTCTTGACCAATGGTTGTAGGAAAATGTGTAGAAAAATATGAAGGGCTTGATTTCTGAGCCCAAATCAGCTTAGTTTAAAGCAATCAGACACCTAGAACTCTTAGCTGCATCTAAGGTAATGGGGGCTAACAAGATAGTGAAAATGTTAAGAATGTGAGATAGTCACATTAACACCAAGCCCTAGAAATCAAGGGTTTTTTAGATAACAGTTTAGCTAAATTAACTATTTATGTATAAAATCTTAAACACATTCTTTAAATCCAAAGTTCAGTTAGGTGTGTGTGTGTGTGTGTTGTGTGTGTGTGTGTGTGTGTATTTGTTTCCATAAATTTATACACACTCACACATACTTTTGACACTGTCACTTGTGAAGGACTGTGGCACATCATGTCAAAATTTGGGTGCCCTGATGAATTTCATGATGTATGATTGCCCATTTGCTGGACAATGGAGAAGCTTCAGAGGCCTTTTCTGTCACAAATGGCATCAACAAGGATGTGTGTTGACACCGACCTTGTTCATAATGTTTTCAGCCATGCTGTCAGATGCCTTCCAGAACAGTTCCAAAGCTCAAAGTCTACCGAACAGTAGTGCTAACCATCCTGTTGTATACCAATGAGACTTGGACTATATGCAGGAGACATGCTAGGCAATTGAACCACTTCCACACGACCCGCCTCCTGAGAATTTTGAGGATTCAGACAGGATAAAGTGCCAGACACTGAAGTCCTCTCCAGATCATGCTTGTCATCAATTCCCACCCTGCTGATGAAAGCCCAGACATGCTGTGCAGGCTATGTTGCTAGGATGCCAGACCATTGCATCCCTAAACAGCTCTTCAATGTTGAGCTGTCTAAAGGAAAGTGATTGCATGAGGGAGAAAGGAAGCAATACAAAGACATGTTGAAAGTCTCCTTCAAATCCCTCGATATTGACACCACTTCCTGGGAAACCCTGGCACAAGATTGACCAACATGGTGCATGCTGATCCACCAATTAGGCTAGAAGAACATTCATAGCAAAAGAGAAGCAAGCATTCTGCAAAGCCAGAGTTGCAAATGCTGTGACAATGGCGCCCACACATGTCTATCCAATGTGTGGCAAACCATTTTGTGCCCGTATAAGCCTTACCAGCAGTGATGGGCTACCAAACTTTTTACTACCACACTGTGGGCATGGGTTATGCATTTTGTTTCAACATCTTTCAGTGCCCCAAGTCTTGTGTTGTGCTATCCACAAGAAGGGCAGTAGAGAAGAAGCTAGTAATTACAGGCAAGTTAGCCTGACATCAGGTATAGTTAAAATGATGGAGACTCTACTCAAAAATATGATAAATCAGCACCTAAAAGCAATAACTTATTGGACCCAAACCAGCATAGCTTTACTGAGGGCAAATCATGTCAGACTGATCTCATTGATTTCTTTGACTATGTCACAAAGGTGTTGGATGAAGGTGGTGCCATGGATATTGTCTATCTGGACTTAAGCAAAGCCGTTGATACGGTTCCACATAAAGAGCTGATAGATAGGTTAGTGAAGATTGGACTTAATCCCTGGATAGTTCAGTGGAATTGCAGCTGGCTGAAGTGTAGATATTAGAGGGTTGTTGTTAATGGCGAGTATTCTGAGCAGAGCCTGGTTACAAGCAGTGTGCCACAAGGTTCTGTTCTGGGTCCTATTCTTTTTAATATCTTTGTGAGTGACATAGGGGAAGGTTTGGTAGGGAAGGTTTGCCTATTTGCCGATGACTCTAAAGTGTGCAATAGGGTTGATATTCCTGGAGTTGTCTGTAATATGGCAAATGATTTAGCTTTACTAGATAAGTGGTCAAAGCAATGGAAACTGCAGTTTAATGTTTCCAAATGTAAAATAATGCACTTGGGCAAAAGGAATTCTCAATTTGAGTATTGTATTGGCAGTTCTGTGCTAGCAAAAACTTCAGAAGAAAAGGATTTAGGGGCAGTGATTTCTGACAGTCTCAAAATGGGTGAACAGTGCAGTAAGGCAGTCGGGAAAGCAAGTAGAATGTTTGGCTGCGTAGCTAGAGGTATAACAAGCAGAAAGAGGGAGATTGTGATCCTGCTGTATAGAGCGCTGGTGAGACCACGTTTGGAATACTGTGTTCAGTTCTGGATACCTCACCTACAAAAAGATATTGATAAAATTGAACGGGTCCAAAGATGGGCTACAAAAACAGTGGAAGGTCTTAAGCATAAAAACCTATCAGGAAAGATTTAATGAACTCAATCTGTATAATCTGGAGGACAGAAGGGAAAGGGGGGGCATGATTGAAACTTTTAAATATGTTAAAGGGTTAAATAAGGTTCAGGAGGGAAGTGTTTTTAATAGGAAAGTGAACACAAGAACAAGTGGGCACAATCTGAGGTTTGTTGGGGGAAAGATTAGAAGAGAAAATATTATTTTACTGAAGAAGTAGTAGCTGCTTGGAACAAACTTCCAGCAGACATAGTTGTTAAATCCACAGTAACTGAATTTAAACATGCCTGGGATAAACATATATCCATTCTAAGATAAAATACAGGAAATAGTATAAGGGCAGACTAGAGGGACCATGAGGTCTTTTTCTGCCATCAGTCTTCTATGTTTCTATGTTTCTACGAAAGACAACAGCCATTTGAAACTACTGTAAGACTGGAATGTAACAGCTATACATTTTTATCATTTAACTAAATAGGTAAATAAATATACTATTTACCTAGGGAACTTACATAATAAAATGTGGTTCATAGTTGGAAGCCACAAAAAATCCATAATTTTGTTAACTTGGGTTTCAGTAGTACAGTATATTAGTTCTAAACATTCTCATCCATGCTATCTTTTTTTTCCCCCTAAATTTGTCTTAACATAGTATTGTGTGATATTGGGAATAAGAGTAAATACTGTTCTATATAAAGATTTATAATTTTTTGCTCAAAATTTTCCATCTAAAATGTTTAGCTTTTCATTAGTGACTGAAAGAGGAAATAGATCAAGAAATAGTTCGGCAAATATGAGAAAAAGTTGGATCTTGTAATGTTATGCAAGATTGAAAAATTTAAAAAATGAACAAGATGTTTTCTTTCCAGAGACACATTCTAAAATCATTAAGAAATCTGAAGACCTTGCCTTCTGTTTCACATGGCTCCCTAGATAATTTCTGTAAGTTAATCACAGGTGGTAGCTACACCAAAATAATGTTCAATAGCACAGGCTAAACATCCTGACTACATTTCTGATGAGTCTGTTTATTCATTCTGAATTTAAAATTATCTTAGTTCAGAGTTTGGTGTTATTATTTGACAAGTATCCTATTTATTTATTTATTTATTTGCCTATTTGTTGTCTAAACCAGTGTGGTATTTTATATAAAATCAAAATAGAAAACCAAAAAACACCAGCAAGTTTGCATCACTGTAACTGAAAATGCTGATTCGGATTGACTGGGAAGGGTGCTGTGATTCATATCCAAAGATGAATTTATTCGGTAGTATTATTCTCTTGGTTTTTGGTTTTTGTTTTGTTGAGGTGGTGGTGGTCATGATATCAGACTAACAATGTATCTATTAAATCAAGACCTACATTTTGTAAACAACTCTGGAAAAAATGGCAAAGAAATCAGTAACACTCAGTACTTCTTTAAAATCTTCTGACTCACATCTAATTTATCATTGACATTAAAATGCAACATTGAAATATCAGTACTAGTATTATATAAGTTTGACTAATGCAACAAGTATTATTAATGTTGTTGTTGTTGCTACTGCTGCTGTTGTTGTTATCTATTTTATTCATTAAACATGAAACTCAGTAAACTGAACATTTTAAAAAGTGTCATAAATACCACTGATTGGTGCTAATGGTTGATATGGTTTGCTACCAGCATCCTAGGTATCAATCAAGTATCTTCTTAAAATATAGGATGTTCTGAATAGGGCAGTTTTTTGCAGTTCCGGAGATGTTATTGTAGGAAGCTGTGATTTCTTGATGTGTTTTGTGAAATTCTTGGACATGGTACCAAGCGCCCCAATGACAATGGGTATCATTGTTACATGTTTCATCCACAACGTTATAGTTTCAATGGCCAGATCACCATATTTTGTAATTTATTTCCAAATCTTTTTATTTGACTCTGGCATCTCCTAGTACAGCAATATCAATAAACTGTACTCTTTGGAGCTCAACAACTGTGATATCTGGTGTTTGGTATTCCAAATAATGACCTGACAGCACAAAATGGAAAAAGTTACCAAAAATGAGATGTGTATATTTGAAAGTCCCACCAGATCTTCACCATCTAATTTTTGATACCTGTTTCTATGCGGTATTCCACATTTTATAATGTAAATATGTCCTGTTTCTTCTGAGAGTGAACCATTGCTATTTCTGCAGATCTCACACATTTCCAATTTGGAGTGTTGATGTCCGAGATGTGGTATGGGTTCCAGACAGATGAACTGTATTCAAGGATGTGTCTGGCAAAAGTTTTGTAGGCTCTGGGGAGTAGTGTGAGATTGCCGGAGCAGAAGCTGCATAGGATCAGGTTAACAACTCTAGAAGCCTTTTTGGCGATATTGTTGCAGTGGGCTTTATCACTTAGGTCATTTGATATTAGTATTCCAAGGTCTTTTACAGAGTGGGGTTTGGCTGTGAGATTTTTTTAATTCAGTTTATATATGAGGTTTGGATTCTTTTTGCCGATGTGGAGGGTAGAGCATTTGTTGGTTGATATTTGAAGTTGCCAGGTATTAGACCAATCTGAGACAAAGTCGAGGTGTTTTTGGAGAGTAGATGTGTTGTCTGTGGTGTTGAATAGTTTTACATCGTTGGTGAAAAGAACACAGTTTCTTATGATATGATTGCAGAGGTCGTTGATGTACAGAATGTATGCTGCCCTGGGGAATGCCACTTTTGACAGGGACAGGGTGGAAATGGCACTTCCAATTTTGACAACTTGTTGCCTATTTGACAGGAATGCAGTAATCCAGCTGTGGAAGAATCCTGAGATGCCATAGGATTTGAGTTTTAGGAGTAGTTTGTCGTGAACCACTGAGTCGAAGGCTTTGCAAAAGTCAATATAAATTGCATCAATGGATTTTCCTTGATCTAGGTGGGTAGTCCATATGTTTTTGCAGTGAAGTAGGTGTAGGTTGCAGGATAATTTCTTTCTGAATCCAAATTGCTTGTTTGAGAGTAGGTTATTAGATTCTAAGTAAAGGGTGATTGATTGATTTATAATTGATTCCATGATTCATGAACGCAGCATAGTGATATTGGTCTGTAGTTGTCAATGAGTGAAGGTTCTTCTTTTTTGAAGATGGGGATGACTACTGCTTTTGACCATAGCTTGGGTAGTGTGCTGGTCATGAAGGATTTTTGGAAGATAATGCTTAGAGGGTCAGCTATAGCAGAAGAAAGCTTTTTTAGGAAGTATGCACAAAGACCATCTGGTCCGACAGATAGGGAAGGTTTGAGGTCACAGATTGCTTTTTCAATGCGGTCTATAGTGAAGTCGATTTGGTTTAGGTTGTTGAGAGAGTTTGAGGTGCGATTTGCAAAGATGGGGGATGAGCCATTACTGTTAACAAATACAGAGCCAAAGAAAGAGTTGAAGAGGTTAGCTTTGGATGGATCAGCGTGGTATTCTTTGTTGTTGGGTCCTACGAGAGGTGGAATAGGTCTAGAGTCATTGAGTTTATTGTTGATGAAGTTGTAGAAGGCTCGGTTAGATTTGGTGTGAAGGAGGTTTTCCTCTTGTTTGCTGTGATAGTTGAAGGATAAGATCATGTGCAACTTCGATGTTTTTTAGATTGAGTGAACTTTTATAGAATATAGCTACTCCACCTCCTCTACGGGATTCACGGTCCAACTGGAAAACAAGGTAGTTACTTGGTGTGATGATGGAGTCAGGATAGGATGTATTCAGCCATGTTTCACAAACAAAGATTATGTCAAATATGTTGGTGTCAAGTAGGAGGAGGAATTCAGACAGCTTGTTGATTATACAATATTGACAAAATTTAACAGGTCCAAAGACGGGCTACAAAAATGGTGGAAGGTCTTAAGCATAAAACGTATACAGATGAACTCAATCTGTATAGTCTGGAGGACAGAAGGAAAAGGGGGGACATGATCAAAACATTTAAATATGTTAAAGGGCTAAATAGGAAAGTGAACACAAGAACAAGGGGACACAATCTGAAGTTAGTTGGGGGAAAGATCAAAAGCAACGTGAGAAAATATTATTTCACTGAAAGAGTGGTAGATCCTTGGAACAAACTTCCAGCAGATGTGGTTGGTAAATCCACAGTAACTGAATTTAAACATGCCTGGGATAAACATATATCCATTGTAAGATGAAATACAGGAAATAGTATAAGGGACCATGGACCATGAGGATGGTCTTTTTCTGCCATCAGTCTTCTATGTTTCTATACTTCTTGCTTTGATTAGTTTACATTTGAGATTGAATTTGCGTTCAGGAATGAAATTGGATTGAGTTGAATTGAAATTGGATTGAATTGAGGTAGTAAGGGGTGCACTTTCCTATTCTTGTTGGAAGTGCTGGGGATGTCCATTTGTTGGTAGGGGATGGTAGGTGGAGAAGTGTAGGATGATTGAGGAGGGATAGTGGGTTGGGAGATGAAGGGAGGGTTGTGGGTTTTGGTTCTGATGCATTCAGAGTGGTAGTCTATGTATAGGTTAGTTTCGCCATGATCACGACGTCTCTTAAGTTCGGCCCATAGTTCACGAGAGCGGATGCGTTGGAGAAGAGTTAGTTCTGGTCTGGATCTGAGTTTGTTGTATTTGGCATTATTTCTGGCGATGGAGTTCATGGTCTTGATGAACTGTTGTTTGGCAGTTTCACTTTTGCAGCCTATTCTGCAAAATTGGGGAGCCATTGATCCATTGATTGATCCATCACTGTAGCTCAGTACAGGGCCATTTCAGGTGACCTCTAAGATGTCATCAGGGGCAATTGTTTGAGGATGCTAGTTGCGGATGATATTACATATATTTGTTTAATCAGTTTCCCCATTTTCGTCTAGGCCAAAAAGGATGGCGTTCTGATCTAATTCACTAGCTATTATCCTGATTTTATCCTGTTATAATTTGGAGAATTTTTTTTTAGCTTATTTCCTATTTTTAACCTATTTTGACCTAGCGTTAGGACTAGCGATGAGACCTAAGCATCTACCCGGATCACCATCCTGGGAAATTATCTTTTTTGAGGAAGCGGGGGATGAGCAGGAAGGACAGGCAGGTGAGGGACATCTTCTTTGAGGAGTGGGGGAAGAAAGGGGAAAATTACATGGGGTCTTTCCCCTCAACCTCGGGGGCTTTAAACTCTGCAATAGACTACATAATTATGCTCATAAATCTGCCTTGATATTTCTGGATCAGAATTTTGTTTGCTCACTGAAACAATCTTTTGCTTAATCCACTATTCCAGTTCTAATGCTAAACTGTTGAAATATTGTTAGAAACCAGACTAATCTTTTATTCCTTTTCAGTTTGATTAATAGAAAATAATCATTCTCTCTGGTTCCTTGTCTCTTGTGATTTAGCTAATTAACTGATAGAAGTAACACAAATAATTTTTACAGTTGTGTACTTATTATTTTAAGAATTATATGAAAATTAATCTCTTACTAGATGATTAATTTTTTTAAGATTAACTAATGAACAAAAATAGTCTTCAGTTGCCATTTTAATGTATTTTTAATCACCAGCTAAATAACAAAGAAGTTTATTTTAAAATAATTAGGACTTCACATCAAGTCTCCATAGGATATCAACAATAAAGGGGTTAATGAAGCATCCACTCATCATGAAAACAATTAAAAAAATAAAGAATGCAAATTTCAGAAGCTTAAACTCATCTGTTGTCAAGCTGAGTTTCCATTATATATTTATACTTCCTACAAAATATACAGAAAGAGAATATTTCAGTATGGCAACTTTTCATTAATATATAGACACAAATTTAAAATAAATGTTAGTACTGAGGAAAAAAAGGCAAGATAACAATCACTCAGAGCATGATTCAAATAGTCTCTTGAGTGTAACTCTTTTGTGCAATAAAATAACACTATGGGGAAATCTTTGTAAAATAACAGTTGGATTTTGATGATTTCAAAAAGTTCTCATTCAATTAAACAACCATCAAATTTTAGCAGCTGCTTTTTTTTAATCAATGGAGGGTTTTTTTAATGAAAACAAAAGTAATTAGGCATTTTGTCTTTTCTATGTCTTCATAAATCAAAACTACTCAGAACAAGGCAGAGGTTTTCATGGGTGTGACATTAAAAAACAACTACAACACATCAGATAATGTGCATACTGTAACTCTAATAAAATTGGGAACCAATAGTTACCAGCCAAATTTGTAAGTAGATAAATTAGATGTATTATTTCTGAAAATTAATCTAGATGAAGAAATTCTCCAAGAATATTTCAAGGGAAGAGTTTCTTAACAAAAATGGTACAATTGCTACTGGAATAGTTGAATGAAACTAGTTCTTTTATTTATTTATTGGACTTTTATGCCACCCCTTTCCAAAGACTTGGGGTAGCTTACAACATATAATAAACAATATACAATATCTTAGATGCAATTAATTAAATTTAGAAGTCTAAAACCCCCAAAACTATTTAAAAAAACAGCCATTCCATTTGCTCAAAATTCTCTCAAGACATTCATTGGCCAGGGGGCAAGAATCTAATGGCTCCAAGTCTGGCGACATAAATGAATCTTAAAACTCTTACAGAAGCTGAGGAGGGCGGGCAGTACGAATTTCCGCAGGGAGCTGATTCCTGAGGGCCGGGGCTCCCACAGAGAAGTCTGTCCCCCTAGGTCCCGCCAAATGCCATTGTTTATTTGACAGAACCTAGAGAAGGCTGACTCTGTGGGACCTAACCGGTTGCTGGGATTCATGTGGTAGAAGGCGGATGAATTATATTTTTTTACATAAAGTTTAGTGGAATATATGGAGGGAGGTTTCACGCCACTTGGATAGATTTTTATACAATTAATTTCTGGATATTCACACACATCCTGGATACTTAACCAAATAATTATTGACACATCTTTTTTCCCTCCCTCCCCGCATGTTTTTTTTTGGGGGGGGGGGTGTCCTGTGGAGAGGAAGAAATCTAAAAACCAGGAAAATTTATCAATGTATCATAAGAAGCTAACACAAGTCAGAAGAAATATAGAGACTTCAGAACGTACTTTATATTTTTTGTGAAGCTTGAATTACAATTGAAACACAATAGACTTTCTACTAGTAACAATACTCATCTGCTAAATATCTCAACTCCCTATTACTTTTTCAATTTTTAAAAATCCATTATCTCCCAAATCCTTTCCATACTTTTGTTGGAAAGGAACAAAACCTAGATAGAACAGCACTTAGTTCAATATCCTGTTTTCTGTTGCCAATAAAAAAGACTGCACGATAAAAAGAAAATATATTTAAAAAAACCCTTGTGGTTTTTTGAGGAATCATGGAGGACAGGTATAATGCTAAAGTACTGAAGAACAGCAAATGTTGTTCCTTAAAAAAATATAAGTAGGGCAGGACAGACAGATCCTGGTAATTGTAACTTGTTATTTTGATGTTGACACTGGGCAAAACCCTGAACTGGATTATTTCAGGACAATGATCCAAACTGTTAAAAATTAAATAAATTAAATGTATACAATTTTAAAATGTCAATGTTTAAAATTTCATTCTGAATTATATAATAAACCAGAAAATGTACTGATAAAGATACAGAGGCCTTTTTAAATAAAATTCATATACATTTGCTTGATATACAAAAACATCTATTTGTTCCATTATCTGATATATTTATTCATTCATTCATTCATTCATTCATTCATTCATTTATTTATTGGATTTATATGCTGCCCCTCTCCGAGGACTCGGGGTGGCTTACAACATATAAAGAACGAACTACATCAAAAGCCAATTAATTAAAGTTAAAAATCTAAAAACCAGAAAACCAATTAAAATGCACTCATATCCATTCAGTCAACAAACTTACCATACATTCATCAGCCAAGCACAGTGGCATAAATGAGTCTTCAGACTCTTATGAAAGGCAAGGAGGGTGAGGGCAGTACGAATCTTCACAGTGAGCTGATTCCAGAGGCCCAGGGGCCCCCACAGAGAAGGCTCTTACCCTAGATCCCACCAAGCAACATTGTCTAGTTGACAGCACCTGTTGAAGCCAACTCTGTGGGACCTAACTGGTCACTGGGATTCATGTAGCAGGAGATGGTCCCGTAGAACTTCAACAAATAGTTTTAAAACTAGCAATGATAAAATACTAAGACTAGAGGCTTTTCTATTGATTGGTATAAAACAGCTAGAGAATGCAAGTCAAAAACAAATAGAAAATATGCATATGTGGCTCAGACAGCTATTTCCCTAATTTGCTTGAGTATAAAAAGGGAAATATGAATGCTATCAAACTTGCAAGTTTTATTATTATTATTATTATGGTCACTCTCAGTCAAAATAATCATAGACTTCCTGTGATTCTTAGTTTGGTCTATCTGTGGGTCAATAGTAGGTTCTAAAACCCATTGCAACACATTTGTGCACAGGCTCACACATGCATGTGCCGCTTCTGTGTGTGCACAGAATTATCTCAGGTAGGTGGGTGGAACCTCATGTCACCAGTGTTACTGGTTTTCAGAACTGGGCCGAACCGGGAACAACCCATTGATGATGTGGGTCTGAAAATGTCAGTGTCGCTACACGCTATATTTGACCACGTAGCAGAATGGTCTATAACCTGGCAACTTCAAATCTCCACCACTAAATGCTCTGTCTTACACATTGGTAAAAAGAATCAGAATATTAAATATAAACTTGGAGGAATTGAATTTATTGATAACTCTCAATCTGTCAAAGACCTTGGAGTACTCATATCCAATGACCTAGAACCCACTGCAACAACATTGCCAAAAAGGCTTTAAGAGTTGTTAACCTAATCCTTCGCAGCTTCTTCTCTGGTAATTTTGAACTGCTAACAAGAGCTTACAAAACATTTGTCAGACTAATCCTAGAATACAGCTCGCCTGTACGGAACCCACATTGCATATCTGACATCAACACAATTGAGAGACTCCAAAAATATTTCACAAGAAGAGTCCTTCATTCTTCTTCTCACAACAAAATATCTTACTCCGCCAGACTTGAAATTCTTGGTTTAGACAACTTACAACTCCGTCGTCTCTGTTCTGACTTAATTATAGTTCATAAAATCATAAAATCATATACCAAAATGTCCTACCTGTTAACGACCACTTCACCTTCAACTGCAACAACACACGAGCTTGAAATCGTAAGGGCCTACCGTCCCTGTCCTATTGTCTTCTTTTGTTACTTTTTATCATTACTTACCTAATGTTTTATTTGTACAAATTATCACCCTATAATTGTTTGACAAAATAAATAAATTAAATAAAATATCACACAGATGGAACAGTTACAAATTACTTGGATTGGACTTTAAAAACTATGAGATTTGTGGATGACCAAAAAAACCCTCTCCCCAAGGGGTGGATAACAAAACCTTATAAGACTGTAATAAGATTCGTGGTAGAAATTGTTATCTATTGAAATGATGGCATTGGCTTTACATAAAAATCCCTAGCCCAATCCCTACCAATGAAAGTTATGTGCCACCAAGTCTCAACCAGATTTGGCAGAAAACACAGAGAGCACTCTTTCCATTTCAGAATCAAAAATGTTTCCTGGATAACATTGCAAAATGTCTTCATTGATAGCATTTAAAATATACTCTTTCACTTGGCTTTAATGGTTTAACTATTTTAGTATTAACTTTATGTTTGTAAACATTTGTGTTCTGTACTTAAATAATTATCAACCTCATGACCACTTATTTGAGCAGAATGATAGGCTATTAACTACTTACCATTTGTAACTGATTGACACTCATGCAAATGGAGGTTAATCCTATGAAGGCCTTCACCCAGAAAGTTCTTTTGCAGGATGAAAAATCGCTTGAATTTGGCACAGATGCTGCAAAGGAAAACAGTGGCAAGTCACATTCTTTGTTTGGGAACTTAGTCTGCAATGTAATGCTTAGGATGCTTCATCTAGTAGTTCACATTTATTATTCTTAGTTTTATCTCATTACCCCTAATTAACACTCTTTGAACAATTTTAAATAATCCTCCAAACTTGATGTTTGCTTCAATTATTTTCAGGCAGTTAAATCAATCCTTCCAACCACCTAATAAGTGGTATTGGTCTTTCTGGATTCTCTTTAATTTATCTACGTCTTGTCAAATCCAAATTGTCTGCAACACATCCATGATGCATCAGGAATGGCAGGGGAAAAAAGACAGCAGTCTTCCAATGATGCAGCACTTGCCTTCCAAAATTGATAGCTTCAACCTACTTTCTGTAAGAATAGCGCCGGCAGACTTACCCGCTGGCAGCGTTTGCAGGAGGGCCGGAAAGACACCGGGCTCCTGGCGGTTGCCATCTTGGGTCTCGGGCGAAGTCTCGCGAGACGAGACTTCACCCGAGAGTCAGGCCAACAAGGCCTGACTGCTGATTGGTCCGGGCAGGGCTTGCCGGCCCTATTTAAGGGCGTGCAGGCCTGGGATCAGCCTTTTCGCCCGGACCATTGGCCACGAGCAGACACTCGGCTGAGTTCTGCTCACGGCGGCCATTTTGAGGCAGCCTCGTGTTGCGGCCACCATTTTGTGGCTGTTTTGGCTGGCGAGAAGGCCTGGGGCGATCCAGCGGAGGTCGCAGCGGCGGCGGAGAGTTTTGGAGCGCAGCGGCGCTGGTGGTCCTTGGTCCCCCTCGGGCTCGAGGGGGAGGGGTGAACTTGGCGTTCCCGGCTGGGAAGGGGCTTTGCAGGGCTCTGCCCAGAGTGGGGGGGAGGCGTCTGGCCTCTCGTGCCACCGGCAGTCACTGGGGGGGGGCGGATTAAGGGTTCTTTTGCTTTCGGGGGTGCCACTCGCCCATTTAGTCAATTGGGCCTTTCCCCTGAGGGCCTGCGGCCTTAGCGCATGGGATTAGGGGTTTGAGTGCCTTATTAGACTGCATTACCATAGTAGCAGGTGGGATGGCCCCAAAGAAGAGGCAAGCCAGGGCCCCTCCGGCCCAACCAGTGGCGCAGCCTAGAAGGGCTCTTAGGCCTTCGGCCCGGGCCCGGGCCAGCATGGAGGGGCCCCCCGGGGTGGTCCCATCAGAGGGGGCGGTGGGATTTACGTCCACAGCCCCTCACCCCGATGTTTCTCCCTCTCTTTCTTGGGCCAGGGTCCTGGAGAGGTTGGACGAATTGGAGCATTGGCGGTCTGGATTGGGCCCGGGCGGGCTCCCCCCGGCTGCATCGGCGGCCTGGGGAAGGGATCCTGACGAAGAAGTAGCCCAGGCCGGGCAGATGGCCCAGACCGGGCAGACGGCCCAGACCGGGCAGATGGCCCAGTCGGGGCAGATGGTGGCATTCCAGGGCCCCGCTTGGATGGGCCCCCATAGATGTCTTCAACCCCGTATGGGGCAGGTGAGGTTGCACCACACTTAGCCACCTCATCGCTCCTCCCCGTGCAGGGTCCAGGGTTTATCCCGCCTGGTTTGGGGAGTGGCGCTAGTTTTCTGGGGTCCACTTCAGGCACGTGCGGTCAGGTTTGGTCCCCGCCGGCTCCACCTGCAGTAGCACCAGGGGTAGTTTTCCCACCGGGGCCAGGGGCAGGGGGTTGGGTCCCTCCAGCGCCTGCTATTATGCCCCCCCCTTTGGTGTATCCACCGGGGCTAGGTGTGCTGGGGACAGGGGCCTCCACCGTGTGGGACCCGTTCGCCAGCATCAAGCCTGGGGCCATCCCATGTGGGCTTCCAGCCACCCCCTTGGGATACCACCTCCACCCGTTGGTGAAGGAGGCGATTTGGGGGGGGGTATGTGGACCTCTTCTCCCTATTAAACAGGGAGGTCCCCAAGCAGGACAAGGATGTAGTGCCCAGGGAAAAGATAAAGAAGACCAAAGTCACCAAGTGTTTCAGCTCATGGCTGTATGCTTTCTTGACTTTCGCATCCGTGGTGATCCAGAGGCAGCCGGCTAGGGCCGCTTCCCTGCTTAAATATATTGATTTGATTGCCAGGGCTAATTTTGAGTACGGAGGTACTATTTGGCGGCATTATGATAAGGGTTTTCGGATGCGTATAGCCCATGACCCCTCCTTGCCCTGGGATATGGTGGTGCCGGACCTTTGGTTCCAGGCCACGTATATGTCCGGCAAGGAGGGTTGTGACAGGACTGACAGCAGTCACTTTATGGAGGAGGTGCCCATGGCTTCCATGCCAGCCAAGGCGGCTGCGGGGGGAGTGGGGAAGGTGGCCTCCCCGGTGTGCCATGAGTTTGCTGCAAAGGGTGTGTGTTTTTGTCCCTTTTGCAGGTACAAGCATGCATGCGGGAATTCTGGGGGGAACCATGCCTCTTCCGTGTGCCCCCGCCCCAAGAAGGGGGCGGAAAAGAAGGGTGGGGGTCCAACAAAACCTCCCCCACCTGCTGGGGGTAAAGGGGCCCAGCCCAATTAATTTGCAAGCACTAGAGGGTTGGTTGAAGGACTACCACCCTCGCTCGAGAGCGGCTGCTCTCTTGCTAGGATTCTCTAAGGGATTCAGGATCCCTTACATGGGGATTAGGAAGGCCTTCATGTCCGACAACCTCAGGTCGGTTGTGGGACATGAAGACATCATTAGGGAAAAGATTCGGAAGGAGGTGGCCGAGGGCAGGGTCATTGGGCCTTTCCCGGAGCCGCCCTTCCCGAATCTTAGGATGTCTCCATTGGGTGTGGTCCCCAAAAAGGCGAGTGGCGAATTTAGGTTGATTCACCATTTGTCTTTTCCAAAAGGGGAGTCAGTGAATGATTTCATTCCTGACGAACTTTGTTCAGTCCGGTACGCATCCTTTGGTCCGGTACGCATCCTAGGAAGTGTGGGGTTGGAGCCCTTATGGGTAAATGCGACATCAAGTCGGCATTCCGGCTCCTCCCCATACACCCAGACGACTTCGAGCTGTTGGGCTTCCATTTCGAAGGTGGTTTTTATGTGGACAGGGCTTTAACCAAGGGTTGCTCTGTCTCATGCTCTCTTTTTGAGAGTTTTAGCACCTTCTTGGAGTGGGCGCTCAGGAGGCGCAGTGGTCTGGGCTCGGTCGTTCACTACCTTGATGATTTCTTGATGGTGGGGCCTGCGCGTTCGGAGCAATGTTTTGCTCTAATGCGGGACTTCGCGGCCCTCTGTGCTCACCTGGGGGTGCCTTTAGCCTCGGAGAAGACCGAAGGCCCCGCCACCAAGATTACCTTCCTCGGTATTGAATTGGACTCAGAGGAGCAATCTTCTAGATTGCCCCTGGATAAGTTGCTTAAAATCAAGGGTAAGCTCGATGAGGTTCTGGGCTGCCGGAAGGTCACTCTCCGGCAGCTCCAGGAACTAGCGGGGATACTTAATTTTGCCTGCCGGGTGGTGGTGCCGGGCAGGGCCTTTTCTAGGGGGTTGTATACTGCGATGAAGGGGCTCCGTTTGCCCCATCATCGTACCCGCCTATGCGCAGGGGTCAGGGCTGACCTCTGCGTGTGGCGGGAGTTTTTAGACCGATTTAATGGGCTGTCTTTTTGGAGGCACGAGCTTCTTTTGGAAGCTGAGTTGCAGCTCTGCTCCGATGCTGCAGGGACTTGTGGTTTTGGGGTAGTGTTAGGTGACCAGTGGTGCTGGTCGGTGTGGCCTCCGGAATGGAGTGCCTCTTCATTGGTTAAGGATTTGACTTTTTTGGAGCTCTTCCCCTTGATAGTGGCCCTGGAGCTTTGGGGTGAGCAGTTTAGGGACAAGACTGTGCATTTTTGGTGTGACAACTTAGCGGTTGTCCATGTTGTGAACGCCCTCTCCTCTAAGAGTAACAGGGTCATGCGGCTTGTCCGCCATTTTGTGCACAGGTCCTTGTCCCTAAACACATTGTTTTTGGCTAGGCATGTCCCCGGGTTAGATAACGGGGTTGCTGACGCCCTGTCCCGTGGTCAGCTGTCCAGGTTTCGGACCCTGGCCCCGTGGGCCCGAGAGTCGGCAGAGGCTTTTCCTGTCCACCTTTGGGGCTTGGGTGGGCTTTTGGACAGTGGTGAGTAGAGGCCTGCCAGGCTACGGCCTCTCAGGGGTGCCTGGCACTCTGGGGGGGCTTAGCGGCTGGCAGGTGTTGAGTGGGGATTTCAGGCAGGGTAAGGGTTACCCCTATTGTTGGCCTTTCCCAGTTGTGTACCTGGCCACGTTTTTTGTCCAGCTTAGGCAGTGCGGCCTTTTCAGTTAGGACTATTGGTCCAGGTGGGCTGGCCTCGCCTTTTGTCTAAGGCGGAGGCGGGTTATTGATTTATGCTGCCTTCCACATTGGGAAGAGGCGGAAGGCTGGACCAGGGCCTTATCAGGCTCCAGGTCATTTCGTGCCTTCCACTTCATGGCTTCATTTAGGGGGTTCTAGAGTGCAGGGTTTGGCTAGGCCAAGTAGGGATCCCGCCGCTTAGGGAACGCTCTTTCCGTAGCGGTGCTGCCATTAGTGCGGTAACGGCGTTCTCGATACGGAGGATTCGGGGAAGTCGCCCGCTGGTGGTCAGTGGCCTGTTTTAGGGTACGAACAGCCGGTTGAGGGTCCGGGGTAAGATCTTAGGACAGGTTCCCTTTGGTCCCCTTCTCTTTAACCCTGACAGGACACGACCGACGGTGTTGCTTTGGGTCATAGAGCGCTCCGCTGACCACTCAGCAACAAGGTACCGCCGGTGGGGACCCTGCCGTCATGGCGGCTGGGTCATTGTTGTCTGGCTGGGGAGAGGGGGTGCGCGGTGGGACAGGTGTTTCTGCCGCCAAGGCTGGGAGGGCGGCATCCCACTGCTGTGCCCAGGAGGTCCTGGGAGGGCGGCATTCCATTGCTGCGCCCAGGTAGTACTGGGAGGGCAGCATCCCATTGCTTCGCCCAGGTGGTACTGGGAGGGCGGCATCCCATTGCTGTGCCCAGGTGGTACTGGGAGGGCGGCATCCCATGGCTGTGCCCAGGCTGTGTTGGGAGGGCGGCATTCCACTGCTGCGCCCAGTTGTTCGGGGAGGGCGGCATTCCACTGCTGCGCCCTGTGTGGCTGGTCTTGCGCTTTGGGCAATGACCGGTATCTGCTTGGGGGTATGTTGGGACCTGCCAGGCTTGCGGAGGCCTGCGGTGGCTTCGCGCTGTGTGGCCCGCCATGTTTGTGGCGCGGTCTTCGATCCTTCTGGGGATCATTTTGGGTCGCCATTTCCCTTAGGGCCATTCCCCGGGTCAGGCGTAGAGTCAAGTAGGCCCTGGGCAGCATAGTCAGGCAGTTACGAGGGGTTGTAGTGGCCCATCCCCTCATCACTGTAGATCGGCTGTGGCTTTACCGGGCCGAAGGCGTTCACCTGTCAGAACAGAGGAACGCCATTTTCTTACAGGACCTGCAGTGGTCTCTGCGTGAGCTGGCGCAGCTAGAGGGGGGAGTCAGGGGGCCAAGATAGAGATCTGACCCCCGCTCCGTGGCAGGTTAGGGGCAGAAAACTGGGAGGTGGTTTAGCAACTGCGCTTTCTCCCTTGGGCATCTTTGGGGATGATTGACAGGTTCTCTCCAAGCTCGTGGTGGGGGCTACCTGAGCAGTTGGGGGGAACCTGTCTTTGGGTCCCGCACCTTTAAGTCCCCTGTTAGGGGTTAGCCGGCGGGACCCCCCTCATGCAAGTGCATGGCATGGTCTCAGGTGATGGAGGGGTCCCTCACCTGGACTAGCATCGAGCTACGCCCATAAGTTGCCCAGGAAGTTTGTTCTGATGTCATTTTCCGCCCCGGAAGTATTTGTTTGACCCTGCAGGTCCATTGCCGGGTCATAGTTGAGTATGTTAATTTATGCTAATTTAATTAAATAAATTTATTATTAATAAAAATGACCCAGTTTAAATCCAGCTCTTGTGTCCGTGTCGTTACTCTGTCTCTTCTGCAATAGCGCCAGCGGACTTACCCGCCGGCAGCGTTTGCAGGAGGGCTGGGAAGACACCGGGCTCCTGGCAGTCGCCATCTTGGGTCTCGGGCGAAGTCTCGCGAGACGAGACTTCGCCCGAGAGTCAGGCCAACAAGGCCTGACTGCTGATTGGTCCGGGTGGGGCTTGCCGGCCCTATTTAAGGGCGTGCAGGCCCGGGATCAGCCTTTTTGCCCGGACCATTGGCCACGAGCAGACACCCACCTGCCCTCCCTATTTTGCAGTGGGCTATTTTGGGTTGCCCCTAGGGGGGCCGAATGGGAATTTTTTGCGGCCTTGCCTT
The DNA here is from genome assembly GCF_031021105.1 of Erythrolamprus reginae. Lineage (NCBI taxonomy): Eukaryota > Metazoa > Chordata > Lepidosauria > Squamata > Dipsadidae > Erythrolamprus > Erythrolamprus reginae. The sequence continues at coordinate 133,043,267 of NC_091951.1, forward strand.
TTAGCCAGGCCGTTTTTTCACCCATTCCTCACTGGGGAGATGGATGTGCGGTTAGGGGGTGCTTGCACCTGTTAGGATAATTGGCTTACCTTTGGTCATTGGGTAGGCAGGTTAGGGGCGGAAAACTGGGAGGTGGTTTAGCAACTGCGCGTTCTCCCTTGGGCAGCTTTGGGGATGATTGACAGGTTCTCTCCAAGCTCGTGGTGGGGGCTACCTGAGCAGTTGGGGGGAACCTGTCTTTGGGTCCCGCACCTTTAAGTCCCCTGTTAGGGGTTAGCCAGCGGGACCCCCCTCATGCAAGAGCATGGCATGGTCTCAGGTGATGGAGGGGTCCCTCACCTGGACTAGCATCGAGCTACGCCCATAAGTTGCCCAGGAAGTTTGTTCTGACGTCATTTTCCACCCCGGAAGTATTTGTTTGACCCTGCAGGTCCATTGCCGGGTCATAGTTGAGCATGTTAATTTATGCTAATTTAATTAAATAAATTATGCTAATGACCCAGTTTAAATCCAGCTCTTGTGTCCGTGTCGTTACTCCGTTTCTTTTGCAAATTGTTACAACTGTTTTCTATGATTCTCACTGACATACAGTGGTACCTCTACTTAAGAACGCCTCTACTTAAGAACTTTTCTAGATAAGAACAAGGTGTTCAACATTTTTATGCCTCTTCTTAAGAACTATTTTCTACTTAAGAACTCGAGCCTGGAAAAATTTCCAAGAAATTTGAGAGTGGCACAAAGGCCTGGCCACTTTCCATCATTCCCCCTTTAATCCCGTCCATCTCGGGCTTTTCTGGGCTGCCAGAGGAGCCTTTTGGTAGCACTTAAGAAGGCTTTGGCAACCCAGAGCAAATGGAGCATTTTCATTTCTCTGGGCGCTTGGAGAGGAAATAAACCACTTTGCCATGGTGACTCCCTTGTGCTGCCTCTCATATACCCAGTGCGAGGTTGCCTCCTGGAGCATCTGGGTGCAGAAAGGCAAAAGGGGGCGCTTTGCCCCGGCCAGATCAACATGGCTTCAGCCAAAGTGAGGCATCACCACAGTGAAGGAAAGGTGCTGGCTACAAAGTGAGCAAGCAAGAAGAGAGGGGAGCCCTTCAGCATGGGAAGGAAGAGGCAGCAGGAAGCAGCAGCAGCTGCCTTTTGGTCAAAGGAGCAGGAGGTTCCCCCCTTCACCCACCTGGGTTTCTCTTTCTGGTGCAGTGTATAGGAGGCTGCCTCGCACTGGATGTATGGGAGGTGCATGCTCCTCCTCACCACTTCAGAGTCCCTCTTTTTGGGGGGGATTTTTTTGATTCCCCTCACCTTCTTCCTTCGGCAGCAACTGTCCTCCTCCTCTTCTTCCTCCTCCTCCTCCCATCCAAATTCCAAGCTTTTATTTCTTTCCTAATGGGTTTGCATGCTGTTGTGGTTAGTTCTGTCCCAGCTCCTGCCCCAGGGAATGTGGAGGTGGATGCAGGGGAAACTTCTACATGTCATAGGCCTGTGTTATTGCCGACAGAGTCAGTTCAGAGTTTAGTTTCCTTGGACGAAGAAGAAGGTGGGAGTGACTTGGAAGAGGGGGGCTTGGCGCACAGCCCAGGCAGTCAATCTCCCTTAGTGTCAAAAGTATTGGTTTGTGTAGAACAATAGTCAGACTTAATATAACCAACTTCCTATTATATTTTTTTCAAGTTGAAGTCTAAGTCATAGGTAGTGCTGCATGTTATTCTATATGGGAAATTTTGGGCAAAAACACAAAAATGGAAAAAAATTAAAATGTTAAAGAAAGTGACCTTGACCTATAAGAAGAGGAAAAGAAAAGCCAATCATCTTTGCAATACATTTAATCACATTGGTCCATGCCCTCAATGATATTTGAAGAAAATTATAAGGCGATGATAGATATGAAGGAACTGAAAATTAGATAGTTTGTTTAATGCAAGAGAATTACCAAATATTAAGTGGCAATTCAAAGTCACAATCATTTATCATTCCTGGGGGAAATGAGAAGGGAATTTTATAAGTTCTTTTGTCTCCAAACTTTTGGTTGCAGAAAAAAAAGATATATGAGTTGCACTGGTACTCAAATGTGAATGACATTTATCCTAATACATATATAAGTTGGTGATATGGATGGCATAGAAACATGGATTGCCACTGAATTTGAAAATCATGCACCAATAATAAATGATTTATAATGGGCAGGCTATTTCTGCTGCCTACCCGCTGCTCACAATTTGGCAGTTCAAATCTCACTAGGCTCAAGGTTCACTCAGACTTCCACCTTTCCGTGGTGGGTAAAATGAAGACCCAAATTGTTGAGGGCAATATACTGACTCTGTATACTGCTGAGAAAGGGCTGTAAAGCAATGTGAAGCAGTATATAAGTCTAAGTGCTATTGCTATAAGATCAGAAATATAGCTTGTGTGCTTTTTGTTTGATTTTCCATGTTTTCCATATGCACAGGTCTTTATTTTGGGTACCCTAACTTATAAACCATAATTTATCATTGTATCCAAACTAGAAAATTATGATTTACCAAATGCTCACAAAGTTGAGAATAACACAAGGTATTCATGCCATCATAAAATGTTGCTCAGGATTCCAATCTAGGTTTTGATGATATTTGAACCTGAATGCTGTAGCTACCTACTTTCAGCTTGTATTATGGGAACTGGAAAGACAGGCTGTGCTTCCCAGATGATAAAAAGGCTTTAATTCCCTGAGGCATGATACAGTCTTGAAAGGATTTGCTGTTCATTTTAAAATATTAGCAGGATCTGTTATGGTTACGATCCAATCACACGGCCTAAGGGATTTTGTAGGTGCACTGCTTGTCTCTGATGAAAGACTGCATATTCACAGTCAGATTGTCCACCATATGCACACTGGCCTTTTCTTTTTCATACCCTAGAAACAATATGGCTCATGTATATTCAAAGGACATCAAAGGTGCTGTCCGAAAGACAAAGAGCCTGAGAGGTCTTTTCGTGCCTTTGATGTACAATGCAAATAAGCCAGAACTCATCGGAGACTAGTGATGAGGAGAGGTGGGCAAATCCTAGTATGATCAAAGCATTTGGAGTTAGTGACATATGCAAAGATATTAATGACTCTTCCACAAAGGTTTCAACTTTCATATAAGCAGGATAAATATAGAGGTTCCTTAGATGGATGATATCGTTAACTACAGCAAATGTTACCAAAAATAACCTATGGTGGCTCATTTATTAAGAAAATGTTTGGCACATTCATTTACATTGCCTTAGGCAGATAAGAAAGAAGCTTCTTTTGTCTAAATAATAGGCTCAAAAATGAGGAATTACTCAATGAAAACAATACTTTGTATGTCTGTCATGCTATGAAATTACAAAGCACCATGATTCAATTCATAGGTATCTGAAATCAGTACAGATTGATCAATGGTTTCTGCTGAAGCAGAACATCTCATATTGGTATAATGTGCCTAACAATTCCTGTGGTAATAATACTATATGACTTGGCTTGCTTTAATGAGTCAAGTGACAGATATTATTAGTTATCTGGGCCTGAAGCAGAAATTGTTAAGTAACCAATGGAATTAAGTAATTTTTATCCCTGAAATGATCAGGTTTGAAAAGATGTACTCTTCCTACTTGTCATTTGTTTTCCAAAGATTTTTTTCTGATAGTACAGTGGTACCTCATGATACGAACCCCTTGTGATACGAACCCTTCATGATAGGAACCCGGGGTTCGGAAATTTTTTGCCTCTTCTTACAAACTTTTTTTGGCTTATGAACCCACTGCAGATCGCAAAATGGTGCTCCGCTGGGCGCCGCCACCCAGCTGTCACCTTTTAAAACAGGCAGGGGGCTTCTTGGCGTTCTCCTTTTCGGGTTTGGGAGGCCGCCGAGAAGCGCTGCCACCCGGCTGTCACCTTCTCGTCTTTGTAACATCAAAGCTCCGACCATGGAATTTCCTATTGGGATTCTCCACCTCCTTTCCGAAAACTCTGCCACTGATTGCAAAAACAGTGCTCTGCCAAGGGGTGCCGCCTGGCGGTAACCTTCTGAAACAGCCGGGCATGTCTCGGCGGCCTCCAGAACCCGAACCCGAACTTCCGGGTTCGGCATTCGGGAGAATGCCAAGAAGCACCCCCGGCTGTTTCAGAAGGTGACAGCCAGGCGGTGGCGCTTCTCAGCAGCCTCCCGAATCCAAACCCGAAAAGTTTGGGTTCGGGAGAACGCCAAAAAGCCCCTGGCTGTTTTAAAAGGCGACAGCCAGGCGGCGGCACCCAGCGGAGCACCATTTTGCTATTTTTTTCTTTTTGCATGCATTAATCGCTTTTACATTATTTTCTATGTGAAACAATGTTTCGTCTTACGAACTTTTTGCCTTACGAACCTACTTCCAGAACCAATTAAGTTCGTAAGACGAGGTATTACTGTATATAGTATTTGAACATAATGCTTATGGCATAAAGTGTAAAGCAATTCTTCTGTAAGTGCATTTTTTTTCAACTTTTAACTGCACAGTGGTTATGTTAAATTACTTATCTAGTATATCTGGCCATTTAGATATTTAGTTGAGCTCTAATTATATTTATAACTTTATTGTAGAATATTTTTGATGAAGCTACTGCAACTGATCAGACCCAAAAATGTAAAAAAAATTCTGGTATTATTATTATTAATAATAATAATAATAATAATAATAATAATAATAATAAGATTTGTATGCCGCCCCTCTCCGGCTATTACATATTTTAAAAACACAAGAAGAAGCAGCTATTGTATTTTCTAAATTATCTCCAACTTTGATACTACAAGTAATTATGTAATTTTATGTATTCATTTGCTAGACACCAAGGGCTTTCTTATTTAACTAAAGGATGAAAACGGGAGACAGTTAACAGATTGAGTTTACATTATCAGACTGTTAACGGCTGGGGAATTTCAGTCTGGATTGGTTTGCCTTTATAGATTTGAACATCTGATGTATTAGCAGGACTTTTAGGAGATTTGTGCATTAACCCTAAGTATTATTCTACTATGGACTTTTTGGACAAAATCTCAACTATTTAAAACTGTGTAAAATTGTTTAGGATATGAATAAACAGTACTATCACTTTTATTTTCCCTATATTTTTTCCTCTTTTAATTTACAAAAAATTGCATATGTTGGCAGGTTTATCAGGAAAAAAACCCTTCCAAAACAGATATCAATCTCACCTCCAAATTAAGTAGATACAGGCAATCTCAAACTAGTCTATATCAGCCCTATTGTGGTCAAAACAAAGAAGAAATCAAGTTATTACCACAAATTAGATTAAATATTAAGGCTTGCCTGCTTTTTTTAAAAAAAGATTTTGAATGATTGTTTTTGAGCGTGGCATTTCTCTCCTATTAATTAAAGCAGATTGTCTTTTTTCAGCCAGCTTTAGAGTTTCTTGTGTAAATCATTTTAAAAAGTGAAACTTCTTTGAAGGTGACATTAAAAATAATGAGCAGGTTCCTTAAAACAACAGTATGCATTTTCTCTGCCCTCCATGAAAACCTGAACAAAATTGGGCTGCTTTAATGAATAGGAGAAAGTGCTGTGTTCAGCCAAGGTCTAAAGCTCTTCATCCAAATAGTTTTTGAAGCATGCCTAGCCCTATTAATCATAAATTCTTCAGTTATAAGTTTTTCGTACATTTAATTTTTATAAACTCCATGTTCTTCCATCCTACATATTGAAAAAAATGTAGCGTTAAATGGGGGTGGGGATAAAATATGTATAAATGTTTTCAACAGGTGTTAGGGCAAGAAAACTAGGTTCAAAACTCAATTTCTCCTTCTAAAGCCAACTCATTCATTTCTAAGATAAGCTCTGGATGATGACAGATGTCAATATATCAGATAGCTGTTCTTTGTTGCTTTTAATGACTGTAATTAAGGGGGGAAATGCTCAGGAGTAGAAAGCGAAGAGAAATCTAGTGGTTTATAGATAATGAATCAGTAAGGAATAGAATGGAATGAAATGGAATGGACACTTCAGACAAACAACTTCTTTAAAACTTCCAGTGTTGGAGTATTCACATCTTCTGGAGGCAAGTTGTTCAATGATTAATTGTTCTGTCAGGAAATTTCTCCTTAGTTCTAAGTTGCCTTTCTCCTTGATTAGTTTCCAACCATTGCTTCCTACCCTCAGATGCTTTGGAGAGCAGCTTGACTCCCTCCTGTTTATAACAACCCCTGAGATATTGGAACACTGCTATCATATAACCCTTATGGATGGATGGATGGATGAATGAATGAATAAAGTCTTGGATATTAATATATACCATATTTTTTAGAGCATATGATGCACTGGAGTATGAGACACAACTTCCTGTTGGGGAAGAAAACAAGGAAAAAAGGCCTCTGCCTCCCAGCAATTTTCCAAACAGTAAACAGCACAAATTATATACACTCTTTGCTGTGTGTTTCTGTGCATGTGTGAACATAGAAATAGCAAAGAATTGGAGAAATGTACATTATGACAGTATATTAATCCCAGAAAGTTTTCTTAAATGCAATTACACTAACTCCTACCAATTATTTAAACAGATCTACTCCAAACATGACTAAGTCAGGATTTAACTCAGGTACGTTATCTTAATACTAATATGTAATACTAATACTTAATACTAAAACAGGGCATTTCAGATTATACTTTTAAAGATCTTTAAAATTTATCTGGCTTTCTGGAAGTATTCTCTGCTATTTAAAAGAAGTTAAAATAGCACTGGGCCTCTTCAGATCAAGCATTTATTTTAAAAGGCATCTTCATTTTGTTAAGTTGTCTAGAACAATAATAAAACAGTCTTTAAAAAATAAGCCTAACAATTTGAACATTCTATAGGCATTTATAGTTATTGACTTAGCTTCTTGCAGCAAAAAAACAAACAGCCAGTTGTAGTCTTTGCCTCTTATTGCAGCAATTTGCTTTTGTGCAGCTTTAGTTTCACTTTCATTTTAGCATGTGAGCTTGCCAGCAACTTAAATCAATAACCTTTAATATATCTGAGGCAGATAATCAGTTGCTTGTGTTAATCAGGCTATTCTGCTGTTTGCTGCAAGGAGGTAAATTGCTGGAAGGCAGAGACCAAAGAGTGAGGGTGGCCGGTTGGAGCTACATTCAGTGTATAAGATGGACCCAAGTTTTCACCCTGTTTTGGGGGGTAAAAAGGTGCATATTATATTTGGAAAAATATGGTATTGTATGAGAAATATGGCAGGAGAAAGTAAATGATATGGAAGTAACAACAATAGCATCACAAATAATATGATGGATAAGCTAATAATAGAGATATAAAATCAAGAAAGCTTAAAAATGACTATTGGGGAATATGTCTAAATCTGGCCAGCATCAAAGGTTTAAAAGACAGTCTTTCTACAAATGCAATTGTCTAAGTATCTCAAACTTTGCAATTTTACTCAGAGAATAAACACACAAATGTCAGGGTTATCCCCAAAGAGTATGCAGCACAGCAGATATGGATATTGTGGGGTTTAGATTGTTAAAACAGAAAGGGATAAAGAAAAAAGTCCCTTTGTCTCACCACAATTTCTTTGATCCTCAACAAAGGAAAAGATTATGACTCTAGATCTTGAGTGTCATGACTTATTTCTATCATTCTGTAGCATCATGTTAATTGCACATTTATTTATTCTGCTTTTTTCTTTTCTTTTTCAGTCTATTTTCATTCCTATTTTGTTCCTAGTATGCTTTTTTGGTTTTCTGTTTCTTTTTGTATATTACCAATATTGTATATTGTTGCAATAATGTATATTCTTTAAAAACCATAAACATCTAAACTAGAATGCTACATTGCAATAAATTTCAACAGAAGTAGGATTAAAGATATATTCTCCTTTGTTTTACTCTGAAGGAAACTGATAGGTTATTTTTATGAGTTATGATGTGCATACTGATTCATTCAAATCATCTGGTATTTTTCCTATTTTTATGAATTAAATTTACTTAATCACTAAATTCGTGTTTTCTTGTGTTTGTAAGAAATGTCACTGTTCATTAGAAATTCAGTTTCATTGCTTATCAGCTAAGGGAAAAAGGGATTTTCAATCTGGCCTCCTCCATCTCCAGGGAAAGTACGTCGTATGTTAATGTCTTATTAAAAGTTCTTTGATGTTTGATGTTCTTTCTTGGAGAAACTCATCTTTGGGGATAGTTTCCATTTTTCGAAAGGAGTGGGTTCTGTGTTTTCTTTTTTTGTCTTCTGTGTAACAATCCATCACTGCTTACCTTGATTTCATTGCATAGCTCAAGATTAAATGTATGGTCTCCAATTCATCACAATCAGTTAAAGTTGTTTATTATTGTTGTGGTGGTCTCATAGTCAGCTAGATGTTTAGAGTCATTTTTTAATTTCGACCCATCTATTAAGTCCTTCTGAAAGACCTGGGATAGGTAGATGTTGTTGTTTGATGATATTAAAGGTATTGTCATACGATGCAAACTATTTCAAGTTGTAAACTATTCCTATTGCCTGTTTCAATTGATGGTGATTTTGTCAATGGTATTCAAGTAATGCTCCAGATGTTTTGGAATTGCATCCAAGGCACATATTATGATTACTGCTATCTTTGCTTTCTTTTGCCACAGTGACTTTTCTTCTATTTGCAGGTCGTTGTATTTTGTGATTTTCACCAGATCTTTCTCCTTTATTAATTATATTCTCTTTAGGTTTTGCAAGTTTCACTATCCAGATGTTTTTGTTTTTCTTATTGACAAATGTTAAGTCTGAGGTGTTATGTGGCAGTCAATTTGAGTTCTAAAGCCACAGAGCAGTTCTTAATTCTGTGTGATCTTTTTGCAGCAGTTCATTTGATGGTCCACTTTTCACTTACATTTTCTCATTTTTGGCTTTGTATATTCTTTCTGCAAATTTCCTACTCTTAGCCATTCTCAGGTCTTATCTGTTTTGCCTGATTGTGTGCTTTCTCTCTCGCGCTCTCTGTCTGTCTGTCTGTCTGTCTGTCTGTCTGTCTCTCTCTCTCTTTCCTAGGCCCTCTGGAGGCAGAAAAGGGCGCATTGGCCAAGTTTTGATTGACCCGAGGCCTGGTGTTTTGTTTTTTTTCTCTCTCCAAGCTCCAGAGTCTTTCTAGGAGCCTAGGGAGGGTGAAAATGGCCTTGCCTCCTCCTTCCCATTCCCCAGGTCCTCCAGAGGCTGGAAATACTTCATTTGCCAACTTCTGGTTGAACCAGAAGTTCCTTTTTTTTTTTTTGCTCTCCTCAGGCTTCAGAGCCTTTCTAGGAGCCTAGGGAAGGTGAAAGCGGGCTTCCCCATCCCACCCAGAGGCCCCCCAAAGGCCAGAAATGGCCCATTTCACAACTTATTTAAGTTGGGAAATGGGCCATTTCCGACTTGAGCTCACGTGCCCACTGATATGGCTCCATATGCCACTTGTGGCACATGTGTCATAGGTTCACCATCACAGCCACAGCTCCTCATGAGGCAAAATTGAAAATCCAATCAATGAAATCACTCTATGCAATTTAACTTTTTTGTTACTCTAGATTATTTTTATGCAGGCTTTTTTCTGGGATGACTATTAATAGTAAAAGTGTTTGACAGTGAGTACAAGAAAAATATGCTTTTTATAGTTCAATATCACTTAAGTCAGAGTATGGAGATCATGCCCTTTGGATTTTATTGTATTTAAAACCCCCAAAGTCCTGACAATTTGCCATCAGTTGGAACTCATGTGAGTTGGAGTAGAATAAGAGCCATTGGGTCATAGTTTTCTTACCCCATAAGAAATAATCCTAAATCCTTTTTCATGGGTCACATATATGTTATATTAAATGTGGAGAATGCAGTTGGTCTACTTTTTGTTTAATCGCTTTAAGAAAAATGCTCAAGCCTCCCTAAGAAATTGGATTATTGAATGGATGGGGAGGTCTAAAGCTTTCTTCTAATACAGTACATGCTTTTATTCATCCCTTTCCATCTAAGGCAGACTTTTAAAACAGAGCTGAAAACATGTCCAGTATGCACAATTGGGCACTTTTTCTTTTTTTCTTTTTGTGCATTCCACTCCCACTATTTTAGGAGATGAGGTTATTTCAGAAAACAAGGATTAGGGGAAACTTTATTATTCTTTGTTTTACAGTCTAAGATACGATAATGATTGTGGTCACATTATTACTTTACAAAGAGAGACTCAGCTTCTCAAGATAAATTTTATATAACATCATTTGATTCTATAATTTTACTATGGAGATGAGAGTCAAGTAATAATTCTGAAAGCATGCTATTTCTATGAATACTTTATAGGAGATATTATTTTAGATCTTCTATGTCACAGGACATAGCAGAAGGCTTTGTTGGAGTCATAGACCAGATATCTGCACCTTCCCCCTGGATAGCCAAAGTGACAGAAAATCAAGTACTGGAACATATTTATTTATTTTATTTATTAGACTTTACCTTTCTTCTCACCTTGACACTTTCATAGAAGGCAAATACAAAAATTAGACATAATTCCAGAAGGCACAATCAAAAATTAGCACCTTATTTATTTTGGCCATGTCATGCAATCAAACTCAGTGAAAAGACAGTTATGCCCAAATTAATCAGATGCCAGCAAAGCAGGAATATAAGGCAACTGAAAGAAGCAAGATTTAAAAAAAATATTAGAGAGAAGGAGAGCTGGTCCATGAATCTGCCAAGAATTGGACACAATTGAAGGGCTAGCATTATCACGTCACAGAAAAACTGACAATTCAGTGATCGGTATTGAATTGAAAACAATATATTTGCTTGTTAACTTGTTCAGAATCAATGTTGTAGATCCAGCCCCACAACAACCCACACTTGAGGTGCAAGCAGAAGGCATGGGTGGAAGTGGTGCTGCCAGCATTTATGCTTCTGGCAGCACCTGTTCGCCTAGCTACCCAGCCTGAGGCGGGAGGGCCACCCAGGAAGGAGAGCACAGGATATGCGAAGCAAATTGTCACCCCAACGAGTGACACTGCTAAGGTTGTAAATTGAGGACTTAACAGTTCACTTGAATTATGATGATCGTTCAAGCCACTCCCCTCTGATCACATGGACGGAAGCCACTCCTACTCAGTTATATGACCATTAAGCCACACCTACAGTGTGGCAGTAAAAATTTTGCCTGCCCATTACTGAGGATAGATATTCTGCAGAAGGAAAGAAAAGGAAGTAATGAGTGGTTATTAGTCAGAGTCTGTTTACTAAGATAAACTAAAGAAACCATTTGCCATCTAGAGAACCAACTAAGAGGCGTAAACTACTGCATGTCTGGGGAAGCAATGTGAACAAAAATAGTTTTGCTTTAGCAGAGTCAATGATTATGTTGGAATGTGGGAAAGTGAAAAGTAGCTCCTCAACTTTTCTTTGGATGAAGGAGAGAACTTGGGAACTTTGTGACAAGACCATAAAACAGCAACTCCAATAACTTTTAGAGCTCTAGGAACCAAGAGAGTCAACTTTGTCCAAGCCATGGTAGAGAAGCTTCACAAAGAAGGCTGGATTTGTCTACTTTTCCTTAGAAATGGCTTGTAAATTGCTTTTGCATATTAGGAATCTTCAGAAAGAGAGAAACTTCCAAATGAAAGGAAATAAGATTTATGTTATAAATGTTATGTTATTTATGTTATAAGTTTAAATTTTCATTGAAGAATTTTAGCTTCCAATAGATGGCAGGTTAAATTACCACAATACAATCTGATGGTGTGTTTTTTTTAAAGGATATGCAAATTATTTTGAAAGCATATCTTTCAGTAACAGGAACAGTAATAATAGACATCAGCAATAGTCTATTTTTAATTTGTTCTTCACATCATTTAACTCAAAACTCTAGAACATTACCAGATTCATTCATTTGGATTTCTATGGAAAAACAGATATACAGTGATCCCCCGGTTATTGCGTCCCCGACCATTGCGAACAGGGTAATTTGCGATTTTTCAACCCGGAAGTCAAAACACCATCTGCGCATGCGTGCCCTTTTTTCTATGGGCACGCCTGCGTAGATGGCGCCCGGCAGATCAGCTGCTGGGCGGCTTCCCTGGGTCTTCCCCCTCTTGCTGGCGGGAGGGCGAGCAGCGGGCATCAGCAAGGAGTTTCCCCACCGCCCAGGCAAACTCCTCGCTGCCGCCCGCCCTTCGCCCGCCCACACCGTTCATTCTCGCCGCTTTGGAGCTGAGTCCTGAAGCGAATTCGCTTCAGGACTCAGCTCCAAAGCGGCGAGAGCGAGCGCGGACAAGCCGTTCGCTGGCGCTAGCTCTCGCCGCTTTGGAGCTGAGTCCTGAAGCGAATTCGCTTCAGGACTCAGCTCCAAAGCGGCGAGAGCGAGCGCGGACAAGCCGTTCGCTGGCGCTAGCTCTCGCCGCTTTGGAGCTGAGTCCTGAAGCGAATTCGCTTCAGGACTCAGCTCCAAAGCGGCGAGAGCGAGCGCGGACAAGCCGTTCGCTGGCGCTAGCTCTCGCCGCTTTGGAGCTGAGTCCTGAAGCGAATTCGCTTCAGGACTCAGCTCCAAAGCGGCGAGAGCGAGCGCCAGCGAACGGCTTGTCCGCCGCCTGCCTGCCCGCTAGCGAGGAGCCGAAGATTGGGGGCGGCGCGGCTGTTTTAAAACGTCGCCACCGGCATGGGGGGCTTGCCAGCACCCCCCGGACCCCCAACCCGGGTTTGGGGGGCTGCTAGGAAGCCCCCCATGCCGGCGGCGACGTTTTAAAACAGCCGCGCCGCCCCCAATCTTCGGCTCCTCGCTAGTGCTGCGGAAGTTAAAAACACCATCTGCACATGCGCAGATGGTGTTTTTACTTCCGCAGCGCTACTTCGCGAAAACCCGCTCGTTGCGGGGGGTCCTGGAACGCAACCCTCGCAACGAGCGGGGGATCACTGTATTTAACATACAACAATGCAACTCTTCCTTTTTTCTATTGCTTCTGCTCCTCTTTGAATAAATTATATCCTTAAGCTCATATTTTTTCTCCACTCCTTGAATGTGTGTATGTATGTGTGTGTGTACACACACACACACACACACTGCACTATATAGCTAATGAAAACCCTAAATATTATGACTCAATGTGCTTTCTGATTTTACAAGGAATTGTTTAATATCTTACATTTAGCAATAACATCACTTTCTACAATTCACATCGATAGGTGATATCATTACCTCAAGGTTTTCATTTCCACATTCCACAGGACTTAATTTTAAACCTGCCTAATCAAATTCTCTATGATTTAGCCAATATTTGATCAATAATCCATCATAGAGGTCAGTCAGAAGATGACCTCAGAAACCAAATCTCTTTAGTCACTATCATTTATGGCACCAGCCATTGATTTCCATCAGCCAATGACTTTTTTCCTCTCTATGGTCCTCTTCCACTGAAAGGACAAACAGAAATGTCACATGAACCTATAGTTTTGAGCTTACTTCTGAGATGTTCAAAATCTGTGATGGCCTGAGAACAGCTGTTTCTTTCAATAGCATTTGTGCTCACTTGTATTAGCAGAAATTAATATGTCTTGAAAGCTGTTCGGTCAGTTTATTTTTGCTTCTGGCAGGTGGCTTGTTTCATGAGTTGAAGGTTGGTTTGGCATGTATTTTTTATAATAGTGAGTGCCATATGCTAAATAAATAAACAAACAGTGAGTCATCAAGTGGGATGGTTTGTCTGTTCTTTTGTGGAATAAGTGTATCCTCCAGTTGTGCAGAGCCTAATTTCCTCTTCCACCTTGCTTCTTCCTACTTATCACAAAGGAAATAAATTATCATTTGAACAACTTATCTCAGGTAAAAGATGTATAGATTCAGTCTAAGAGAACCAGCCAGTCTACCACCATCAATTTGTTTTGCCAGGTTTATTTAAATTTAACATGATTTAATTATAAATTTAATAATAACATTGATCTAATCTTACTTGTTTTTTTCTCTTTTAATGTTAAGTTTACTTACTGTGTTAAATATACTTTGGAGTTAAATTAGAACCTTAATTCATCAGCCATGTGAAGTCATTCAAGCTTTTCTACAACAGATAATGGCATACATATTAAAAATAATATCATTTGGTTGGGTAGAAGCAATATGAGTCTGCAGAGAAGGGCATAGAAATCCAACCAAATAAAATAAATAATTTACATCAAACAAACAAACAAACAAACAAACAAACAAACAAACAATATATTTAGGCAAGAAAAACAAAATGCACAGGTACAGTATATGTGGCACAGTGCTCAACAGTAGTAACTGTGAGAGGGATCTTTGAGTCCTAGTGGACAACCATTTAAATATGAGCCAGCACTGTGCAGCAGCTGCCAAAAAAGCCAACACAGTTCTAGGCTGCATCAACAGAGGGATAGAATCAAGATCACGCGAAGTGTTAATACCACTTAATAAGGCCTTTGTAAGGCCACACTTGGAATACTGCATTCAGTTTTGGCCACCACGATGCAAAAATGATGTTGGGACTCTAGATAGAGTGCAGAGAAGAGTGACAAAGAAGTTTAGGTGGCTAGAAGCTAAAACATAGGAAGAACAGTTGTAGGAACAGACTCAAATTCAACCCTGACAAGACGTAGTGGCTTTGGGTTTTTCCTCCCAAGGACAATTCCATCTGTCTGTCCATTACCCTGGGGGTGGGGAATTATTGACCCCCTCAGAGAGGGTTCGCAACCTGGGCGTCCACCTTGATCCACAGCTGACTTCTCTGCAAACTTCTCACAAGTGAAATCAATGGGGGAAATCCAGATTCATTTAACAACCGTGTGACTAACTTAAAAACTGCAGTGAATCACTTAACAGCCTTGAGTCACCACGTGTGAGTAAGTGGCAATATAAAATATACGTTTTCTAAATAAATAAACTCTGGCAAGAATGGCCATAAAATGGAACAAAATTCACTTAACAAGTGTCTCCTTTAGCAATAGAAATGATGGGCTCAATTGTGGTTGTAAGTCAGAGAACTACCTGTAAAGAATATTCAAAAATATAAGCTGCAATAAATCAAGGGTGGGGGGAGGGACCGACATTATGCTTTTCATGGCAATCAGGAAAATCTAATCAGATAATACCAGGCACACTGGTTCCCCCCCCCCCAAAAAAAAGCCTTTACGATTACAGTCTGTACTGAAGTTTCATCCCATGGAAGTGTCTAACAACTTATAGAAGCTCTGAACTATTACTCACTCTACTTTTGCCAATAATAATATCATGAAGGTTCAAAGTTATGGATTTCTGTTAAAGACCTATTTGGAATATAAGCTGTATTTGTTTATACTAGTGATGAACTGTCTCACAGTTAAGGATTATTCATTTTATTTTATTTTATTAAAGGTGAGAAAGATTACCCCATTGTACACAGGTATCCCAGGAGCACAGAATTGAAGAAAATATAATCCAAGTTATAATCCTTTAATGATTAAAATAAATGTTTCCTGTGTTACTGCATACTCAAATTTTATATAGTAATATGAAGTTCATTATATAGGGGGAAGAGGTACACATTACTAACTAATTCCTCCTAAACAACTTTCCAATGAAATAACCAGTACCACAGCATATTTATAAAGTCCAGTACAATGAAAAACCATCAAAAACAAGTCTACAAGATGATGGCTCAAAGCTTCTACAAGCTAGTTAAAAATTAGCTGGTTTGCAAGCTGCTTTCGTTACTATTAGGATTTAAAATTAATGTCATGGTGCTGATCATTAGTGATGACCAGCACCATGTCTGGAGGCTGTCATGATTTGGATGTTCATTAATAGGCTCTGTTATGTTTGCAAGTTGTTAGAATAAAGATGATCGCTGATTGGAGCAGGGCGACCAATAAGAAGCCTGCTAGCGCAACCAATGGAAAGCCTGGGCATGACCAATAAGGAGCCTCCGGGCTCAACCAATAGGAAGCTCCAGCGCGAAGTCTTGAAACATTGTCACCAATCCCTGCGCTAATAACAATGTATATAAGGTGCGGGTTTTGCCGCTTGTTTCTTAAGTCGCTACCTGCCTGCGAGCTGGTCACTTTAGATGTTCCTGCTTATTAAATAAAGAGCTGTTATCCTCGGCCTCCAGCCTCTGATTTAACAGGCTCATACTCAACCCTGACAAGACAGAGTAGCTGTGGGTTTTGCCTCCCAAGGACAATCCCATCTGTTCATCCATCATCCTGGGGGCTCCCCTCAAAGAGGATATGCAACTTGGGCATCCTACTCAATTCACAGCTGAGCTTAGAAGACTATCTCTCGGTTGTGGTGAGGGGGGCGTTCGCACGGGTGTACCTGGTGTGCCAGTTGCAGCCTTATTTGGACAGGAAGTCATTTCTCACAGTCACTCATGCCCTTATTGCCTCGAGGTTTGACTACTGCAATGCTCTCTACATGGGGCTGCCTTTGAAGAGTGTTCAGAGACTGCAAATTGTGCAAAATGCAGCCATGCGAGCTATTGTGGGGCTTCCAAGATCTGCCCACATTTCAACATCACTCTGTGAGCTGCATTGGTTGCCGACTGGTCTCCAGGCACAATTCAAAGTGTTGTTTATGACCTATAAAGCCCTACATGGCTTAGGTTACCTAAGGGACCATCTTTTGCCTAATGCATCTCAGTGGCTGGCTAGGTCCCACAGATCCGGCCTTTCCCAGATCTTGTTGGCCAGACAATGTCATCTGGCAGGACCTAGGGGAAGAACCTTATCTGTGGCAGCCCCAGCCCTTTGGAACAAACTCCCTCCAGAGATACGTACCACCCCCTCCCTCCTGGTCTTTCACAGAGCTTTGAAGACCTATCTCTGCTGGTGGGTGTGGGGGCCGTAAGCATTGAGTTTGTCTCCGGCTGATGCTGTGAGTGACCGGATTGGATGAATGCGGATGAGTGTGTTGGAACAGATGGGGTTTTTAGAACTGTTTTAGAACTTTTAATATTTTTTTCAATTACCAGTAGATTTCTACACATTATATTGTGTTACATTTATTATGTTGTACGCTGTCCTAAATTGGTTGAGAAGGGCAGTATAGAATGAATGAATGAATAAATAAATAAATAAATAAATAAATAAATACAGAAAGAAAGAAAGAAAGAAAGACAGACTTTTGCAATACAGATTCTAGTTATCTATTACAGAACTTCCAGTCTAGATTACTGTTCTGCATCTGATAAGCTCTGAAAGGCCCTCTGAGTTCCTTCACTTATGTAATGTGATTTGGTAGGACCAAGGTGATATGTCTTTGTTTGCTCTGTAGAATTGTGTCCCCTGTGAGATTTGGATGTCCTGACCCTGCCTGCCCTTTGAAAGGCTTTGAGAATAAGGATATTCTCCCATGCAGAAGATTTGATGAACATCTTGGCAATTTCCATTGCTTCTGCTTGTTTGTAGTTGTCTTTGGTACAGTACGCTTTATTCAATGTAATGCTTATAATTTGCTCTTTTATATTATGTCTACAATGAATCATACATTGATTGAATAGTTGATCTAAGTAAATATGCATTCCAAGTCCTCAGCTTTAGAAATTTTCCACTCCCAACATTAGTTTTTTCCCCAGGAATTTATAAATTGATTATGATGCTCTCAAATAGAATCCCTAATAAAATAGGATTCATAACTCTGGCACAACTATGCTAATGTCTCTGTTCATATTCAACTAAATGTGAGCAGAAACACTTTTCAGACTTTCTTTTCAACGCAGGAAAAGTCTGTAAATGAGGGAAAGATAGTAGTAGGTTTGTGTATTCTAAGAAAATGCTTACCCATCTTCAGCACAATAATCAAACAGAAATCATATAACAATGTGTTTTTTCTAATTTTAAAATTAGGAAGGATATGCATGCAGCCTTTGTAATCTTAATGGCTGTTCTGTCAGTTTTAGACTATATTGTTCTCACATGTACTATTGAGCTAATTATAATCAGTCATCAATAATTTGAAAACCAATCCCAGAAAGACAGAAGAGATTTTTCAAAGGAAATCAGTGCATGCAGACATTCTAACGAAAATGGCACTTGAGGCAGTTCAACAAAAGAAGCATGGAGAATACACAGGGATTCACCAGCTTTCCTAGGTAGGATTGTAAGAGTCTCCAACCTAACGTGAACTCTCATAACAAGCAGCTGCTTTCTGGCAGCTTCAGAAGACAGTGCTTAAGGAGACTCATGAGTGTGACAAAAAGTTGGCAAAATTGATTGGTATTTCAGGTTTAGTGGTCTCCAGTGAGCGTTCCTGAGTTTCTATGTCTGATTTTGATGAAGTGTTTTTATTTGTCTGTCTACCAAGAGAATATGGGCAAATTTGAAATAGAGAAGCAGGTCTTCTGTTTAGTTTTATCAGGCACCACTTAGCTGTGTTATAATTTATTTTCCAGAAGAATGAAATTTCTCAAGAGGGTTTGGGGCTAACACAGTTATAGCACAGATGGCTACTGCTCAAATCCTTGTCTATAGACAGCTGTTTCTTTCAATTTTGGTGGAAGAAATAAACAAAATAAGGAAAAGCTAGCCATTTTGCTTTAAAAGTTGCAGAATGGGCTTCTTTTGTACCTAGACCTGCTTAAAATTATAAGGAATTACTGTTTGGCAGGCTACAGGTTAATATGAAAATTGGATATGAATCACCTGTGAGGAACTCCTACAGATACAGTACTTAACACTTAAATGGAATTGAAATAACTCTCTAGTGTATCTCCAGGACAAACAGTTAACATGGCTAACACTGTACCGTTAAATATAACAGAACTGAGTTCCTTTTATTTGTTTTATAATTGGCTGGGTAAAGTTTCCCTGGTAGGACACAACATCTCTGTTTATGTCTCTTTCAATTGTTTGGCTCATTTTTACCTTGACTTTATTGAGTACTAAGGTGGAACTGATTATAGTAGTTCTTTGAGCAGTTTTACTTTATTTTCCCAGAATTATAGTGATTGACAAGCCAAGAACATGAAGATAAAAGTTGCTGTTCTGATCATTATTACTATTTTTTCCTTGAAAATGTTTCATTATATATATGAAATATAAGTAAAATAACTGCGGGCAACAAAAGCAAGTAAACCTCTAAATGATCATATGCAAATGGGTCCCAAAGTGTCAATATTTTGTGTGGCCACAATTATTTTCCAGCACTGCCTTAACCCTTTTGGGAATAGAGTGCACCAGAGCTTCAGAGGTTGCCACTTGAGTTCTCTTCCACTCTTCCATGATGACAAGGCTTCCTTCTGGGATGACAGTCCTGCAGACCAATTTGATGCAGCATACAGCATATTATCTGAGCCAGTCTCTGGATATGACTCAACTTCTTGGGTCAACCATTGGGAGGTCTGTTCTGAAAGGAACTGTCTTGTTAAACCAGTGTATGGTCTTCGCCACCATGCAACAGCTCAGTTTCAAGGTTTTGGCAATCTTTATGTAGAACAACAATTAAATTTTTCAGATCCTCAGACAGTTCATTGTCATAAGGTGCCATGTTGAACTTCCCATGACCAGTATGAGAGAGTGAGAGTGATAACATCAAATTTAACACATCTGCTCCCCCTTCACAACTGAGATATTGTACCACTAATGAGTCATATGACACCAAGGAGCAAAAATGGTACTTGGGCTCCATTTGTATATTATCACTTGTTGCCAGAAGTTTAAACATTAATGGCTGTGTGTTGCATTATTTTGAAGTGACAGTAAATTTACACTGTTGTACAAACAATAAACTCAATACTTTATTTACATTGTAGCCAAGTATCATTTTTTCCCCCAGTATTGTCACATGAAAAGATATACTTAAATGTTTACAAAATGTTATGGGGTTTACTCACTTCTGTGACATACTGTACATCAGTGTTTTCCAACCTTGGCAACTTGAAGATATCCGGACTTCAACTCCCAGAATTCCCCAGCCAGCATTTGCTGGCTGGGGAATTCTGGGAGTTGAAGTCTGGATATCTTCAAGTTGCCCAGGTTGGGAAACACTGCTGTACATATTAGGTGAAATCTGGATTAATAGCTGTAACTATGAGAGGTATCTTGGAGAACTATAGCTCAAACAATTAAATATGCTCCGGCAGTGTGCAGCAACAGTCAAAAATTCCAGTACAATCCTAAATTGCATTAACAGAGCGATTGAATCAACATCATGTGAGGTACTAGTACCATTTATAAAGCCTTAGCAGGCCACATTTAGAATACTGCATCCAGTTTTGATCACCATTCTATAAAAATGTATTAAACTCTAGAGAAAGTTCTGAGATGAGCAGCAAAGATGATCAGGAGCCAGGAGGAATAGTTGCAAAACTGGGCATGGCTAACCTAGTGAAGAGAAGGACCAGGGGTGACATGATAGCTGTGTAACAATATTTGAAGGACTGTCAGAAAGAGGGATGACCTATTTTCTAAATCACACAAAGGCCAGACAAGGAACAATGGATGGAAACTGATCAAGGAGAGATTCAACCTAGTAATTGTTGTGGTTCAGCCTGGGACCCCTCCGGGAATGGCTGATTTGCTGTCGGTGTCCGGCTCAGAGGCTGAGGACCAGGAGGGGCAGACTGATGAAGAAGCTGAATCCCAGGCTGAAGATGAAGGACAGCCAGAGTTCCACCAGGGGGAGCTCTCCCCAGCAAGCAGCCTGGATTCCCTGGGGGAAGATGCTAGTGACTTCATAGATATGTGACAGAGGAGAGCTAACGAGAGAAGAACGCAATTGGCCAGATATTTCCAGCATTAGGGGTCGCAGCTGGGTTTGGGTGTGGTGCTTGGGAAAGGATAAAAGGCGGTCCCACCCTTCCTGGCTTGTGGAGTTTTATCTTGGAGATTCGTGAGACCTGTTTGTGAACTTTGGTGGCTACAATCCTGGTTTGTGCCTTTACTCTTGAAACCTTGGGGGGGTGTGCCAGCAAGAAGCTTTTGGAATTGACTGGACATCAGGACCCTGTTGTACAGTATTGTAACCTGTCTGCTGTGAAGACAGGTTTTCCTTTGTGCTTATTTTTTCCTGCTATAAATTACTTTTGGATTTTACCAGAGTGTCTGGCTGTTTTTCAGTGGGTGTGGAGGTCTGGGAAAACCCAGACAGAACAGTAATAAGGAAGCATTTTTTGATAGTGAGAAATTTTTTAAAAAATGGAACAGTTTAACTTCAGACATTATGGAGGCTTTCAAAAAGTGACTGGACAGCCACTTCAAGATCACGTGAAGTATTAATACCACTTTATAATGCATTGGTAAGGCCAGACTTGGAGTACTGCATTCAGTTTTGGTAGCATAATGTGAAAAAGATGTGGAGACTCTAGAAAAAGTAGAGAGAAGAACAACAAAGATGATTAAGGGACTGGAGACTAAAATATAAGAATGGTTGCAGGAACTGGATATGTCAAGTTTAATGAAAAGAAGGACTAGGGGTGTTGTAATATCTCAGGGGTTGCCACAAAGAAGAGAGAGTCAAGCTATTCTCCAAAGCACCTGAGGGTAGAGCAAGAAGCAATGGAAACTAAACAAGGAGAGAAGCAACTTACAACTAAGGAGAAATTTTCTGACAGAAGAATTAAGCAAAGGAACAACTTGCCTCCATAAGTTGTGGATGCTCCAACACTGGAAGTTTTAAAGAAGATATTGAATAACCATCTGTATGAAGTGGTGTAGGGTTTCCTGCCTAAGCAGGAAGTTGGGCTGGAAGACCTCCAAGGTCCCTTCCAACTCTGTTATTCTGTTCTGTTCACCTGTCAGAAATGGTATAGGCTCTCCTCCTTGAGCAGAGGGCTGGACTAGATGACCTTCAAGATCACTTCCAACTTTATAATTTTGTATTGTATACTTTTCAAAAGAAAAAGTCTCACTATGCTATGTAGAAAACCAGCTTCTCTGTGATATAAAACTGCAATATCAGTTAGAAGAGAGCTGTCTTTGACCATCAAAGCCCCTGGTCACAAATAAAAGTAAATAAAATGTATCCTTCAAGAATAGCCTATAATATTTATCAAACTCAGTAAAAATATTTCTCGAGAGCATTCAGCGGGACCCATTATTGCTACAATTTTATTTTCCTTTTAGTCTCTTTGTGGTTTTTATGTTGTTTTATGATTTTTATAGTTTTTTATTGTTGTTTTTATTGTTGCTGGAATTTGTCATCTTTTATTTTATATGGGAGGCACCACATAAAGGGTACAGGATGAAAATTAGGACTCCTTTTTCTGGGCTGCAAATGTTCAAATGATCACTAGACGGTAGTAATGAGAGACAGAAAATTAATTATTTTGTAACCCAGATAATGTTTTAATTTTTTTTCTATATATATGCCTCCCCCTCTTTTTTGAAAAATTACATAGTTCATTTTTTTAAAGTCAGAATTGCTACATTTTTTTAAAGTTGCATTAGCTTTTCTAGACTGCTATGTGGCAATTTAAAATACTGTACAGCTCCATTCCTATGCAGTTTTTGGAAAGTAGGTTTGATCGAAGTCATTCAGACTCCATGCAACTGCATTTAGTTAAAAACTGACACCTTGATCTTGTATAAATCCTGACCCTTAAATTGAAGAGAGAGAAAAAAGCAATAGATATAGTGGGGAGAGGGGATACCTTGTGTCTACCTGCTCCTTTAAAACCACATGTTTTTAATGCAATCCTTGGAACAAATCTTGTTGCCTTCATAATGAAATGCTGATCATCTTATACTATAGTTAGTTGTCTCCCTTGATTGGGATGTAGCACATGCTGTGACAACTGCATGGATTGGCAGAAATTAGTTTATTATTGCAACAACTCAAGGGAGTCACATGAATTAAGGGGAAACATTTACATTAGAACAAATTACATTTTCCCCCTGCAAACCTAATTGTTACACTGAGAGCTCTTACACTCTTGTAATTGTGGTATCCTAATTACACACATTGCATTATTTATTTTTTTTAAAAAAGAATGCCATTGTTGATCTGCAATATCCTCTACTTATTTACACTTGCATATTTGAACAAAGAGCAAGAGTTCTTCCTGCAATGTAGCACAGAGAGATTATTATCTGCTCACAAATACAAAATTAATTCAGCAGAGAGGATGTAATTTCCAGCAAAAAAGGAAGGAAGAAATTTCTCCAGAGGCAAGACATTCTACAATTGTTTCTTTAAAAAAAAAAAAAAGTGTCTAATTAACCAAACACTTACCATCTGCAATGACTGACCTGTCAGACAGTCCCTAAGAGATAATTTTAAGGACATTATATGTATGTATATGCATACGCATATGTACAAGTACATAATAACAACCTGAATTTAACTTGTAGAAAATAACGTTAGTCTGAGAATAGAGATTACAAGCACTCAAGATGGAATTAGTTTATGAAGAATGCTGATTAACATTGTATCCCTGCTCAGATGGGTTCAACTCAACAGAACACAGCAATATTGCTAGTTAAAAGAAAGATGTATATGTAATTGGAGATGGATGTAAAGAAGGAAATAGATGCCCCATTTAATAGCTGACATATCCACAAAACAAATTGGAAAGGCTGAAATACAAGAGAAACTCAGAGCTAAAAAGCAATAAAACAGTAATGGGTGGTGGTGGAAGGTTATATACGAGCAATAAAATACTAAAAAGGAAGGGGGCAGGTTCATGATAGAATATTATAGAATAATAACAGATTACACAAAGAAGGAGGGCTCAGCAGTTAAAGTTGTCAGCCCAGATTTGAGATTTGAGAGACATCCTATGGCTGGAATTCAACAAAACATTTAACCCTGCTGTTCTGTTTAAGAAAAGTAACAAATCTTATGTTCCCGGGTCACCCTGACCCAGACCGAAAACTCTTCATTTGCAGTGCTTATGTTTGGTCTTTTTGAAAGCTTTTTTCACTTGGAAAGTAGTCTGAACATTTCTGCACACAATGATATGAAAATTGAAATGAAAAAAGTAAATCTTATTGGTTTATTTTGCGGATATAATGCACGCCCCCCCTGTTTTTGTGAAATTTTTTTCAATTTATGGATAGTTTTGCTTGCAAAATGCATTCTATTTTACTAAAGTTGGTATGGGATTGGTAGCTTGAACATTTCTGAACATAATGATATGAAAATTGAACTGGAAAAATTGATGCATATTGGTTTATTTTGTTGATGAAATGCACGCCCCCCCCCCCCGTTTTTTTTAAATAGTCTTCAATTTATGGATAGTTTTGGTAGCAAAATACATTCTATTTTACTAAAGTTGGTGTGGGATTGGTAGCTTGAACATTTCTGAACATAATGATATGAAAATTGAACTGGAAAAATTGATGCATATTGGTTTATTTTGCACATAAAGTATGCCTCAATTATTTCAATTTATAAAAAAATTATGCTGTTAATTTCAAACTTACATACTTTTTTTTAGTAAAATGGATTTGTTTCATAAAATTAGTTCTCTGGCTACAATGTGGTTGATTTTCAAAAGGATATTCCAAATATTTCTAGACAAATATGTATAAACAGTGACAATAATGGCACACAGCAAGGCCGAGGGGAGGTGGCCCTTTTGTGGCAAAAATAAACCAATAAGAACCATTTTTTTCAGTTCATTTATATTTTTCTTATATTCAGAAATGTTCAATTTAGTATATCAAACCTTTTGGGGGAAAATTCCTTAGGGATTTGTAGCCTTAAAAAATAGAAATTGACACGAAATTTAAAAAGGATGGGGGGAGGGGCTTTTTGATCAAAATAAAAATATAAGTCTCAATTTTTCCAGTTCAATTTTCATATCATTATGTTCATAAATGTTCAAACTAGTTTTCCAGTTGAAAAAGTTTTCAAAAAGATCAAATTCAAGTACCTAAAAAAAATATTTTTGGTCCGGTCACATACGAACAGAAACAGATTCAAAGTTATGATTTTTTTTTGCCCAGAAAACAATTAGCCACCACCCCAAAAATATTTTTTGATGATCAGCATTGTTAAATTGAGTAAATGAATGCCTAAGATTTTAAAGAATATTTCGGATTTGGAGCATAAAAAAATAAAAAGTGAAAATGGTTGCAAGCAGCCAAGGGGGGGGGAGGCCTTATTTCTGATGTTAAAAAACCAATAAGAATAATTTTTTTCAGTTCCTTTATATTTTTCTTATATTCAGAAATGTTCAAGCTACCAATCCCACACCAACTTTAGTAAAATAGAATGCATTTTGCAAGCAAAACTATCCATAAATTGAAAAAATTTTCACAAAAACGGGGGGGGCGTGCATTATATCCGCAAAATAAACCAATAAGATTTACTTTTTTCATTTCAATTTTCATATCATTGTGTGCAGAAATGTTCAGACTACTTTCCAAGTGAAAAAAGCTTTCAAAAAGACCAAACATAAGCACTGCAAATGAAGAGTTTTCGGTCCGGGTCAGGGTGACCCAGGAACATAAGATTTGTAACTTTTTTTGCCCAGCAAAAACTAAGCCCCCCACCCCCCCAAAAGAATTCTCATAGAGAGAACCCCTGAAATGATGAAACTACATGAAATTTCAAGTTTCAGATATGCAGGGAAAATTTTTTACAGGGACTCAAACTTGGCTTCGGGTCACATACGACCCGAACAGAACAGCAGGGTTTTAATAAGGATTCCTCAGCCTTCTCATTACTGCATCCAAATTATGATAACTCACATCTGCCCTTTTGCCCCTCAAATGAGATTGCTTTGTTCCATTATATTCTCAGGATCTTTTTCAACATCAATGTTTGAAAGCATCAATACTATTTCTATCCTGCTTTTTCAAAATCCAACTTTCCCTTCCATAAAGTGTCAAATGGAAAAACATTTCCGGCAGGATTCTGTATGGCTATAGACATATCCCAACATCTGAATATCTATTCCAAGACCTTCACTCCTATTCTACTACATGCCCATCTATGCCATATTTTTTTTAACTCTGGGTCCTTTACTGCTGACAATTGTTCCTAAAAGGCAGAAACTATTCATCATTTCAGTATCATTATTGTCAGTTCTAAAGCTGGTTGCTGTACCTGTAATCATTAGTTTGGCCTTTTTTATATTTAATCACAGTCACATTTTTTCACAGTGCTTCTTGACTTTCATTACTAGAGCTTGGAGAACATTTGCATTTTCAGCTATCAGAGTAGCATAATCAGCATAGCAAAGGTTATTGATGTTTCTTCATCCAATTTTATAACCACATTCATCTTCTTCTAGCTTCCCTTGATATATATTCAGCATATGGGCTGAATAAACAAGGGGAGAGCAGGCACACTTTCAGAGCCCTTGCCAAACTGGAGCAAGTTTGTTTCACCATTTTCAGTCCAGATTGTCTTCATGATTATAAGCCATGGAATAGGTTTTGGATGAGAATAATTCAGAGCACATTTCACAGCTTCATATTAGCTAATGTAATCAAAGCTGACATAACTTTCTATATTCAAAGAAGCACATAGTGATCTCACCTAAAAAAAGATATAAATCAGATTTAGTGAGTTCAAAGTTGGGTAACAAAAATGATAGAATATCTGAGGGGCAAAACATACCTGGTGAGATTGGAGGAATTGAATATGTTACAGCCTGGAGGACAGAAGGGAAGTGGGGAAGTGGGGTGGAGAATGACATGATCAAATCCTTTAAATCCTTTAAATATATTAATAATGTTCTGGAATTCAACATTTCAATATTAAGTAAAAATCAAGAACACAGGCACATGACCTCAAACTGATAAATGGGAATTTCAAAAGTGATTTTAGAAAGTATTGCTTCACAGAAAGAATAGTGCAAGCTTGGAACCAAGTTCCAACAGAGATAGTGGGTCAATTATCAGTAAACGAATTCAAATATGCTTAGGACAGACATTTGCCTATCATGAAGACATCCATAAAATGAAATAAATATTAATCAGGAAAAATATTAAATAAACAAATTAAAAATGAGACAAAAACCAACAAAAGACTCACAGGAATCACTGGATCTTTTTTTGGCTATCAGTTTTTAATGTTTTCTGTCTCTTCCATTTGGTATTATTTGGCTTTTTCATTTATCCAGTGTGCATCAGCAATAATGTATCTCATTCTTCAGCCTTTTCAAAAATGGACTTGAAATATGGATCTTTTTTCCCACATAAAGGCCTAATCTATATTGGATGATCCTAAGCATTTTCTTGTTAGCATGTGAAGTTCAGCCTACTGAATGAGAGCTTGCACACTCTGTCAAACATCTTTTGGTGTTGGCATATAAATGATATCTTGAAATCTATTGGCCATTATATCTTTCTTCATATTTGTTGGTGTAAATTGATTAGAACATTTACTGATTCTTCTGTGGCTTACCTGTGGATCAATTCCTGTAGCCTTCTGACTGTCATTGTGACACTACCATTTTTGCTAAGGTTTTTCCAAACAATTTTATCTGGCTTTGACTATAATTTTCCTCTTTTCTTGGTAAGTAGCAAAACTGTTATGTGGTTTCCTTTCTTCTGTTTCTTGATGTTTAGCTGTTCTCTTTTTCACATTGATTCTTAAATAAATTGTTAACCCAAATCCAAATTTCTCTACCAATACAGTTCAGGACGTAATAGCAATTCATGATTAACTATTGAAAACTTGGATCTTGCATATGAATAGATCATAATCTGTTACAGAGCCAGTCTCTGGCCATTTCTTTACTGTTATTCCTGAACAGTTCCCAATATTAGGCGATACTCTCTGCAGATGGAGAAAACAGCTGTTAATAGGAAAGAAAAAGAAAAAAAAGGCAAGAGTGGGAGAGGTCATCGATTAGTTTTACACTTTCACCATTTGGGTGCAAAAGAGAGGGAAGGAGGGTGGGGGGAAGGATGGTGAGGGTGGGGAGAGGAAAGTTAAGATCTCCCGTTCTTCTCTTCTAGAAAGTGGAAAAGACAGGGAAGGATAAAGAAAGGAAGAGAGGATGTGGAAAGGTAGAAGGAGATAGAGGGTGGGAAGAGGATGGAGAAAGAAGAGGGAGAGAATGTTAAAGAAAGTTGAAGGGTAAAGAGAAGAGGAAGGGAAAGGAAGGTTGAGTGTCCTTATTTTTTTTAAAAAAACCCATCAAACTGGAGGAATCTTTTTCATTCTCTTGCTCCACCAGATATTCCCTTTATTTTGAAGAGGAATGAGTATGCTAATTAGCCGTAGGAGAAAGTTTGTGAAAATGACTTCCTTCCTTTCCCTCCTCTTTGCACGATGGTTGTATACATGTCTGCTACTATCTCACCCCCAGCTCTTTTTTATACCCCCTGCATCACTTCGTTCCAACTCTTGCATCTCATCTGTTTATGGAAAAAGGAGGCTTCAAATTCATCTCCCCAACTTCCAAACAACTTCCCCCCTACCTTTTCTCTCTTTTCCTCTCCATTACATTATCTGCTCTCCCAATTTGCTTTTTAACTTTTAATTCATTGCAAGGTTCACTGTCAAAACATACAACAGAAAAGAACATGTGGATGTATGTGGTCCTCACGGCAGTAAAAAATACCCCAAACGCTGGCACACCTACTTACAAAAGCAGGCAGGCACAATTTTGTTGTGTAATATTGGTGGGAGAAGAGAAGCTCGGATGCTCCCCCAGGGGTTGCTGCCTCGCACCCCCCCCTCCAGGCAAAGAGCCAGCCCTGAGCATTCTAGAATGCACCCTTCCCCAAACAGATGGAACGTTTACAATAGAGGAGGAGGAAGTCAAGTTTGCAGCTGCAGCCGCTGGGCTTCATTAACAAAAAAAACCCCCGCCGGTAAGCCCCAAGGCTGGCTGAGGACGCATTCTCTCTCCCCCTCCACTGAGTCAGACATCCTTCTTTCCTTCCTCCACCCATCCACCCACCCAAGAGATAGAAGCCACTCCTTCTGCAATTCATAGGAGTACCGGCAAGCTGAGGCTGCTGGACATGAGCATTCTTTCTGCCAGCCAGCCACATGGTGAGGGAGGGTGCCGTGGGGGACAGAGGCTGAAGCTTGCATGCCAGAGAAGCAGAAGTTGCCAGCAACGCTGGTGGTGGCAGTGGCAGCTTTCCAATGTTTTGGTGGCTGCAGTGAAAGCCAGTCCCTGCCGCCAACCCAAATGAGAAGCTGCCACCATGGGAGTATGAGAAAGGTTCAAGGCTGCAAGAAGGCATGGTAGCGGCAGCTCTTCGGCAGAATCAGTTCTCTAATTCAATCCATTGTCACCGTTGCTGCCATCGCCCAACTCCCCCTCATGTAACATTCAATGTATAAGACGCACCCACTTTTTGATGCACTTTTTTGAGGCAAAAAGGTACGTCTTATACACCGAAAAATACAGTACTTCATGATATACCTCATATTTTCTTTGTTTGAATATTGTGTTATCATAGAAGAAATCATTGGATTGGCAGAAATTGATAAGTCATTATTCTCTATATTTCTATATATAGAAGTATATATTTCTATATACTTCTCTAGATTTTTGTCTTATTTCCAACTTTTGCATTTCAGAAGCAGCATTCTGCTTGCCTGTTTGGCAAATTTCAGATTGAACTTGACTATCCACCTCTTCTTCTCCATCATTGTTTTGATGATAAAAGGATTTCCTACACAGTCAAACAGATATTATTTGATCATTGGTTGCATTATACTCAAGTAGTTTCCTTGTTATAACCTTATGAATGAAGCACCATTTTTCTTATTTTTCATACCCCTGTAATAAATAGTATGATGTGTGTCTGAAAATGACCAATGGCAATCTATTTCAATTCATTGATGCCAAAGTGTTAATGTGTAGCTGAAAGATTTCATTTTTCATTTTCCACGATATATACTCTGTTAGGTTCCATGTTCCTACTATAATTCTCCCTTTGGATTATGAATTTTGCTGGATTTTCTTTTCTTTCAGGATAACATCAGTAAGTGGTCATCCATGTGCATTAATCTAGTTGCGTTATAAACACTATTAATAATATGAAAGGTCCTCAGTTCTTCCTGAACAATCTGTTGAGTGCCATCTAACCTTGGAGGTCTATCATCTGGTATTATATTGTGTATTATTTGTGCTGACTAGTCAAAGGATTTTCTTGAAAATGCCACAGTACAAAAGTGCTTTATCATTGTCTTCCTCCATACTGTACATACCTGCAATATTACCCTAAATTGTTGCTTCCCAATATAGGTCCTTGCTTGCTTTAGCTGGCATCTGGGATGACCTTCACATTTTAAGTGATTATATAACATGTGACACATACAGATAGAATTGTCGGCTATCAATAAAATTAACTGCCTTGGAAATGGCCCTGGGTTGGGCCGAGAGGCAAAAAAAGGAGCTGTGATGTTCCTTCAATATACCAGGGTGATTCGACACAAAAATGTAACCCTTCCCTGGTACAGAGCTGAAGGGATTGGATACTGTAGCCTAGAGGATAATTCTCTGCCTTACAAGGCAAAGGTTGCAGGTTCAAGTCCCAGTGGGTATGGCTAGCTGATGAGGCCAAAATAAGGCCGAAATAGATCTATCCTAGTCTCCCTTAATTTTCAAATTCAGCTTAAACATGTGACATATATATATATATATATATATATAGTATATATATATATATATATGTGTGTGTGTGTGTGTGTGTGTGTGTGTGTGTGTGTGTGTGTGTGTTTTCGTAGATTTTCACGGGTACAGGTATGATGGTCTTGGTATATTCAGGTTTCTTCCCGTGTAGGATTTGGAAATTTCTGGCAACGTTTCGATGAGGTCCCACTCATCATCTTCAGGCTGGTGTTTCTGTCCTTGTTTTAAGGCGAACACTGCGAGACCTAAGCTGCCTTCCTTTTATAAATACTGGTGGCTGGGTGTGGTTTGATGGCTCAGCAATTGCCTGCTGTGTAGAAACTTCCTGGTGAGTCAGTGGGGTAGCATCTGGGGTTGTTGATGTAGCTGAAGTATGCTGATTAGTTAATGGTTGTTGATTAGGCGTGATATCCTGAGTAGTTGAAGCTTGCAGGCTACTTGATTGTTTTGCAATATGTGTTCTGAGTCTAGTTTCTGTTTTTATGGCTGGGTTATGTTTGAGGGCTGGTTTCCAGATGTCTGGTAGGTGGGAGGTATCATCCCGCTTGTTCATATTTTGGGGATGTTTTTTCTATCTCGATGTCTTCCATTATTATTCTTTTGCTGTAGTGTTCTGTTTTGGAAATTAATTTAGTACTGTCAAAATCAATTTCATGTCCTGTAGTTTTGAAGTGTTGGAAAAGGGAGGAGGTTTTTTCTTTTTTCCTTAATGCATTCTTATGTTCTGCAACACGTGCATTCAGATTCTGCAAAAAATGTCACAACTGAGAGAGATGATCAGATCAGAAGTGACAGAGAAGAAACAATAACTGAATATATGGCACATAGCAATCATCCATGACTGTGGAACACAGATGAACTAGAGGTTTCTGTAGCAGATCAGGAAAAAAGGAAATGTATCAAAACAGCCATAGAAAAGGCAGCCTTGTTTAGATTATTGCTGAAATACAAAATTCTTGGTGCAAGTTCGGGTGAGAAAGACAGTTGGTTACAGGGGGGAAAAACAAAGGTAATATCTTTGGTTCTTTCTTTCTTTCTTTCTTTTCTCAACATTTCATTGCTGACAAGATAAGCTATTCTAAAAGAAAGAAATAGTTGACAGTGGTAGGCAGGCAAATAAGCATTAAGAAACTGAACAACAAGGGATGGATAAATATAGCATTATGTTAGTATTTTCTTTTGTACTCACTAATATATACATAGTAACTTCACCATTCTTTATTGCAATCTGTTGTAAATAGCAATAGAGGATACATCGTGTTCTGTCCCGGGAATCTCCGGGATCTTCTTGATTGGGGTACGGCTTGTGCGGGATAAATGGCGTACTCCTATTGGCTGCCATGCTAGACTGCCAGATATTTGAAAACAATGAGAGGCAGCTGATTAACTCTTTATTCATGGCTAGACCAGTTTTTGTTGCAGTCAGAGTTTGTTGGTGTTTCCTATTGTTTTACCTAATAAAAGGATTTTATTAAGGATTTGTCTGGCTGACCTGTAATATACAACACCTCAATTGAATGATCTCTTGAATTGGTACTTATCCTTATCTACACTCCAAAAGACCCCCAATTGGGCCATGCTGTGATAGAAGATAAGCTTTAGTAGTAAAAAGTTATTGTTTCATGAATATGAACTCAGCACTTGCCACTTGTATCTTCTTCTGCACATTACATTAAGGTTAATCTTAAAGCATTTTGACTAAAATATCCAGGGTTTTCCTGTTGTGCCACAGCATGTTTGGCGTGTATGAGGTGCTCAGGGAGGGTGAGCACCTCTGGTGTAGGGGCACTTAATGTCCTTTTAGGGCAGCTCATTTAGCACAGCTTATTCACCTTTAGTCCCTACCTGTCACTCAGCTTTCACATGTGGCTCCTAATAGCTGTAGCATGTGCAATGACCACACCCTGCGCAACAGCTTTGACAGGTTGGTCAAACCAGGTTGTGAGTAGCTGATGGGTCATTGAACTTCGGCGAGATAGGGACCTGTATATCCTGAGCATGTGAAGATAGATTCTGGCAGACTGAGTGGATGAAACCTACTGGAACAGGTAAATGGTCATGAAGGTGGTCTCTGGTATTCTAAGACCACGGCAAGACACAAAAGATGCCCTGGTCAACCACTAGGAGAAGAGAAACCCTGAATGCAAACTTCCACTGCCTTGTGGCTATATCCATTATTAGAAAAGGCTTCAGGAGTAAACCTTGTGGCATAATCTGGAACCAGAGTCCCAGAAGCAGTTTGTGACTGTGTACAGCCAGCTTCTGATAACTCCTGTGATACAGCTGGAACCAATCGTATTGGCCTTTGCCATTCCATTGGATTATTTCAGAGACATGGAGAGGGGGATCCGCTGCTGGGTAACAATCTGTCCTCCATACTAACCTACCCAGGCTTCATGCTCTGGGGAGTCCAGAGCATGACATCATGGTCTTTTGAGACGAAAGGATGACAATGCCTGTTGTTCAAAATACCAAATATTCAAGAGTTTAACTTGTTCCATTGCATGGTCATCTAACTGCCATGATGGATTTTTGCAGTATTATAAAATGGGAGAAAAAAATGTCTTAGAATAATTGCTCCCTGAGGGCTCTA
Organism: Erythrolamprus reginae; assembly: GCF_031021105.1. Lineage (NCBI taxonomy): Eukaryota > Metazoa > Chordata > Lepidosauria > Squamata > Dipsadidae > Erythrolamprus > Erythrolamprus reginae. Next base: position 133,076,307 of record NC_091951.1, read on the forward strand.
ATCTGCACAAGAAGACACAGGGCTCTTTCCATGTCAGCTGATGTCAGTGATATCATTACAGAATCATGTGTATATGCATAGATAATCACTCCTCCTTAAGTAGACCACCAACTGAATTATTTAATCATTTAATAGTGAGGGCATTGAGATATAGTCACATCTGAAACATCTACTCACAGGCACCGTTCCCTGTAGGCTGCACACGTGAGCGCGCAGCGCGCACCCCAAAAATACCGGGTCGCGCGCCCTTTTCCATGGGCGCGCAGTCCCCATTTTCCATGGGTGCGCAGTCCTGTGGGGGGGGGGACGGGGGCGGGGAGGCGCCGGCAGCAGAAGGGAAGGGAGCCGCAGTCGCCCCTGCCTCCCCATGTTGCTTCCGGCCCCCTCGGCCTTTCGTCACTGCCCCCCGCCCGATCCGCCCCCTCTGCTCCGCCGCCGCCTCCTACCTTTGGGCACGGCTCCTCC